>NW_027122069.1:0-71106 GCF_030686945.1 Centruroides vittatus
TAAAACAGCTAAAGAATTTAATTTTGATTCATTCAGTGAGTTTCGTAAATAATTTTTTACACGTTTTAATACTGAGAATAACCTTTCACCAGATGCATCTGATATAGGCAAAGTTAAATATATTCGTGATAATATCTCTGTATTCGGAAATGTTGATACTATTTTTGTGCTCTTTATAAATTATAGCATATCAGATGGCAACGTTAAATTTTGACTTTTGCAAATTAATTTAAATTGCAACAATTCCTCGTCCAATTCTTCAGTATCAATGTCTCCACTGTACCATTTTTTAGCAATGCGGTATCAATTGATACGTCTTCGTCGGCAGCTAGGTTTGTACGAAAAGTTTTAAAAAATTTTATCAATATCTTTGTAGCTTTTGCTTCTAACTTTTAATTGAAGAGATATTTTATCACAAATTATGTAGAAACAATTTCGCTTAAACATTTCTTGGCTCTGACAAAAACTTACATTTCCCTCATCATTATAAGCATCATCAAAAAAACGTTTTTTTTTGGAACCTTTTTTTTTAAATCACAATACACTTTTATTTCTGTCGTGCTTAATGCCTCTGCTTCTATTTCCAAAAATGAACTTCTTAAACTATTAACGTAATGATATAAATTGTCAAAAATATTTACTGCAAAATGCTTGCATTTATTCTGGAAAGAATTTTATCCCAAATAACTGTTAACAAAATGAATTCTAAAGTATTCATTTTGTTTGCCATTTTTCGTGATTCTTCTTTAACAGAACATTTCTGAGATTCGTCTAAAGATATTTCAAGAAGAGCACTTTTTATTTGGTCGAACCCAGCGCGAATTGCTTTAACTGCATCAGCTCTACAAGACCATCTCGTAGTACATAACTTGTTTACTGTAAAATGTTTATTATTTGCGGCAAAAGTTTTTTCTAAAATATTCCACCTATACGTAGAAGCCGAAAAAAGGTATAAATGATTTCCAGTAAATTAAAATGTGTTATTGCCTGCAAGCATGATTCACTAGTACTATTTATTACTAGATTTAATGAATGAGAAGCACAAGGAACGTAATGGGCTGTTTCGCTATGTCTTTGAATGCGGTGTTGGAGCCCATTGTATTTGCCGGACATATTTGCTGCATTATCGTAGCTTTGTCCTTTACAATTGCTAATATCGAGACCTAATTTTGCAATATTCTGTAAAAGTTCATTTTCTGATGATTTCCCCCGAGTGAGAATAAATGGGAATAAACCTAAAAAATCTCTCGATTGGGGTTCTATCTTCTAATAAATAGCGCAATGTAAAAGTTAATTGGTCTACATGTGTCATATCAGGAGTAGAGTCAATTATTATAGAAAAATATTTGGCAGCTTTAACTTCTGACACAAATGTTTCTAATACTTTCTTGTTCAATATTTCAATAAATTCACCACAAATAGTCGAAGAAAGATAGCTCACGTTGTCTTTTCCAGCTGATCCATATTGTTTTATATGAAATGCTAAAAACTCATCAAATTCTACCAAATATTCAAGAGTTCCAATGTAATTCCCGCTTTAACTTTCAGAAAAGAGTTCATTAAAGCCACGAAATGCAAGAGAATTTCTAGCGAAGAATTTAATTGTTGCTACTACCCGCAGCGGTACTTTTCTCCAGTATTTTTTTTTCTAAATACTTTCTTTTTAACTATAGTATCTACACGTCCCTCAACTGAATTTCTTCCTATCAAAATTTCAATAAAATGCCTATGGTCAGTAGAACGTTTATGTTTTTTTTACTCTTACATTTACATTTTTCCAGTCCAGTCCGAGTTGTATTCCGTAAAAGCGGTTCTTCTGATCGCAAATATCTTGCAAACATAGCAGTTCATTGCTTTACTTCTTGGGCTATACACTAACCATTCTCGCTCAATTTTTTCACCGTTTGCTTTGTTAAGAGTAAAAATATTTTTCTTTAATGTCCGAGTTACAAGTTTTCCACCTTCTGCCACTACTTTTTTAGCGGTGTGCACAAGAGAAATATTTGACGATGGTTTATTTTTAAGCAAATAATGTTGCGTGTCTGTCGTTAAATTTAATGGCCATAATGAAATGTCCGAATTGTCAAAAATTAAAATATCATTAACGATGTTGGATCTACCTTCTACATTTTGTATTTCTACTTCATTAATCTTATTTAACTTTAAAAATACCGTATTTTTTAATATTTAATATTTTCTTAAGTACAACAAGAAAAATGATTAATTAATAATAAAACGATTTTATTATTTTCTCTCATAATACGATTTCATTACATTCCGCGATTGTCCAATGACAATGGCGGAATCGAAAAAGGAAGGTTGTTTGTAAAACTGAATTTTGCATTAATTCGTTTATTGTTTTTGAATATTTTGCATGCGAAAATTACTTAGATATTATTTTTCTAAAAATAAAGTGAAAATAAAGTTAATTGACACAGAAACTATTTCTCGCACAGGTACTGTATACGAGCTTCAAAATAAATAAATAAATAAAATTAATTTTATCAAACGATGAGATCAGCCGATTAACTGTATTTTATACAATAATTTACTGTAAATACTGTAGGTCTACAGTAAAATAAATTTCTTCTTCCCACAGTTCTCTAATTGCCGTTCTGATAAACCATTTTTCACTTTTTCTGATAACATTAACACAATCTTCTAATGACAGCATTTTGCATTTCTTTCGTTTTTCGGACAATTTCGAACAAACTGAAATGAATTTCCTTTATTGTTAGACTAATTCACTATATTAGGAGGGGGAAATGTTTTTCAGATGGGTTTGTTCGAACAACAGTTCAAACCGGATACATTCGCGGAAGTGGTCACTTATTACAGTTGTTGTAAGTTGTATCGGACCAAAAATCGATGCTCGCGGTCGCGTTACACAGCTAGTCGTTTAATACGGGCAACTTATACGAAGACTACGTATAAACTATTCTGTGCCAGAAATTTTTACCCGTTTTGACAGCTGCCCGTCGAATGCAGGTGGTTGCCTTAGCAGTTTTCACTGTATATTATGCGAGGTCGTAGCATAAAGCCATTTAAGTTGCAATGGTTTTGGAACTGCTCTTTTTAATTCAAAGATTTAGTTTTATTATCATATATAAAAATAAATAACAAATGAATTTTCGCACAAGTATATCATTAGATAATTTTAAAAAATTGTTATACAGCTACTAAAGAAAATTTAATTTTGTGTTTATCAAGTAATAGTCTCTTTAATCCGAATAACGGTAGACTGTCTCACAGCTAAACAGGTTTAATAACTCCTTTATTGGCTTTTTAACATATGCATTTCGGATCAGTGTTATAAGTCCTGATCCCTCCTCAGTGCTACAAAAAACAAAGGTTTTTTATTAACATAAGTGACGCGAGTAAGAAACAATAAAACTCCTAAAAAACCTTCCCTAGTACCTTTAAGTTCTTCATATACTCCCCAACACCCATACAGCACTCTCCGAGTTCTGTTTACATATCCGTTTGACAATATTGTTTAATTCCCTTTCACCAGTGTACCAACGGTAATAATACAAGTAATTATAAATTTTTTTAAAAAAAACTAGTTTAAAAATCCCATATATTTTTTATACAAAGTTTCTTATAAAAATACGTACGTACTGGCTTTCTTTAAAAGTATTCCAAACTTTTTCAAAATAGTTCTATAAACACACTTTTAAAATAATTCAACCAGCACTACGTTTTACAGTTCTAGAACGTTTTCCACGGTACAGTTTTCATACTTCTACAATAACACTTTCATAAACTATCAGCCTGTCGCGCCCTCTATTACATAATACCACTGCTGGTCGATTTGCATCCCATTTGACAGATTTACTAAATCATTATTATTGTTATGCTTTATTATTTCTACGTGTTCTTTAAATCTTCGTTTATATATTTTTTTTTGGAATGTAAAATTTTGGTGTTATTTTTAACTATTTGGCAATTATTGTTTATTATGTGGTTAAACCATGGGGAGGTGTTATGTTTCAACCTGATTGCAGCCTCATGTTCTTTGATCCGTAATTCCAACGTACGCCCTGTTTCTCCTATGTAATATTTCGGGTGTTGACAATTGCAGTTGATTTTGTAAACTACCCCCGTTTTTTCCCATATATTACTATTATTTTGTTTTTTAACCTTAAAAATTTGTTGCGATATTTTGTCTGTCAACAATGGGGCCAAAGTAATATTGTCATTTTTTAGGGATTTAGAGCACTTTTCATAAATATGTTTAGTTATATAAGAGAAAGGTTTATGGTTGGCATCTTTCTTGTTTTTAATATTAAATCTATGTTTGTAATATTGTGTTTGCCAACTATTTAATAAATGCTTTGGGTTAAATTAAGTATATATATAATTTAATTTTTTTTAAATCAGTTTGACACTCGCTTTGTTGACTCGTTCTTGTATATATTTTCTTTAAGTCCATTATATATGTATTCTTTTTTATGGTATCTGGGATGCAGAAATAATAACTGATTGTTTTGTTTACGTTCGATGGTTTTTTGTACGTTTTAAATGAGAAATTTTCTTTTTCTTTTATTATAGTTATATCTAAAAAGTTAATTTTATTATATGTTTCTAATTCTATATCAAATTTTATATATTGATTTATGCTATTTATTTTATCAAAAATTATTTTTTCATTGGTTATCTGGTTGTTAAAAATTAATAAGTAATCGTCTACATATCTCATTACTCTTTTCACGCCTGGAATATTTTGTATCTTATTATCTATATCTTTTATTACTAATTCAGCCAGCATGTTTTTTTTTTTTTTTTTTTTTTTTTTTTTTTTTTTGTATATATAAGCTGACATTTACATATTCAACCTAATATCTAATAAATGCATTTTAAAAAAGATTCATTAAAAAATTACAAGATATTTCATAAACTTATATGAAATATCTTGTAATATTTTTCAAAGTAAAATAGACGCATGAATGATTTTGAAACAGACTGTTATATTTACAATCGTTGGTCTTACATTATTTAACAATTAAATTTCAATAATAAAAAATCTAGCAACGAGTTGCTTAACTTTCCTGCAAAGTTTAGAACAGCGTGTGGCGCCATCTGTTATGAAATTTTTTAAAATCGACTATATATTTTTAACTAATATAAAATGAGAAAAAGCTTAATTTTCAGGATAAAGATAGATTTTTATAAGAAACTGTAAATGCTAATAATGAGTAAACTCATCATTAAGTCCCACCCTATTTGAGATACACACGACTTTCTTTATCTCTCCAACACCCTGAACAATTAATCACCAAAACTTAAAAGCATCAATTTTCCTAATACACAAACATCTATCCAGACAGAGGAATCTCCTGAATTTTTTATTTGCATTTCTCAATGTTTTAAGAATCCTTGAGTCAAATAGTGTAAAAATGTAAAGGATCATTGTTTTACTGATGGACATACTTTCCTCTGTTATATAACAGCCGAGATAGTAAAATAAAATTGAAGCAAATCATTTAATATAAATTGAAATTGGCCCAAACAGCTCTTGAGAGAAATGTACTTGATCTTACGTTTCATACGTAAAACTTATCAATAATAATGCATAATTGTACAAGTAACCCCCATATAACACGGCTGTTATGTTCCAAAAAATAGCCGTGTTATGCGAATCCGTGTTATACGAAACAAACAACTAGCACGAAAAAAGGGGAGTTAGTTTTCAAAAATTAAACATGCTATTATATTTTCATAATTAACATAAATATATTTATTAAAATTTTCTTAAAAAGTGATACATATTAAAATAAATTAAACAGTGTTTTCGTTGTCATCACTAAACACTATTAACCGAAAATTTTTAATCTGCGTAGCCAAAAAAAAGACACAATTAAAGTTTTAAAGTATGCTTGTAAAGGTGTGGATTGTTCCAACGGTTAGAGGCGCGGTTCAATGCCTAAGAACCGGTGACAGAATAAAGCGAGTATAAAATATGGAAAAAACATCTGGCAACACTGTTGCCAGATGTTGACGCTTCTCGTTTTGTGTCGCCGCAGCACAAATCGAGTAGCGTCGAGATCTGGCAACATTGAAACGAGTTTCGAGAAGGACCACGTGTATCGACAGAAGGCGGGAAAAGAAAATGTACATACTGTACTTAAATACTAATAGTTCACGAAAATTATGCAGGAAAATCTGATAGTATGTACGCGCTCAAATGAAAAATGTCAAATGAGGTATCTTTCGCACTTAAAAGCTTTATCACGTTTATTCAACTGTTGTACGGGGATTTCCCTAATTTCAAATTAGATAAAGTTCGCTTTTAATGGTTTTTATTACATTTCATGTTGTACGAGGGTTTTATCCAATTATCGAACCGTGTTAGAGTAAATCCGTGCTATAAAAGTGCCGTGTTATATGCGGGTTACCCAGGGCCGGATTATCGCATAGACAAATGAGACAAATGTCTAGGGACAGGTTCTTTGAAGAGCCCGGTCAAACTCTCTGTTTTGAAAAGGTTTGTAAACAAGATAGTTTACTTTTCTGTTGGGCAACACTATATAATAATCAAAGGTTAATGTTACTGTTGGTGCGAAGATGGCGGCTCGTCTCTGATTCCAGCAAGCAAACAGTGGGACGCACGTTCCAACCTAACCTATTCTAATAAATTACCATAATTATTAGCAACCAAATTATTAGAATAGGTTAGGCTAGGTTTAGAACGAGCGTCCCCACTGTTTCCTTGCTGGAAACAGAGACGAGCTGCCATCTTGACACCAGCGTAACATTAACCTAAACGAATAAACAAAAATATATTGCTTTTTATATGGTTATTGTGAATTCTAAAATCTAAAGAAAATGTGTTCTTATGTTTCTTCTTGTGGGAGAGGGAGAGGAAAGGGGCCTGGTAAGAAGAAAATGTCTAGGGCCCCGAAGTTGTCTAGGACCCTAGGGTTATCTGTATTTCCTTATATAATATACAATGGCTCCAGTTTAAGAGTCCAAGATGGTTCCAGTCCATTTCATTCGCAGAACCATAACATAAAAATTGTTTCGCAAAAAGCGAAAAAAAAAATGAAAAGCGCTGAACTAGTATATATATGTATATACTGTATATTTATTTATTTATATACTACGATATCTATATGTAGGCCTATATTAATTAAGCAACCCGTAAATAATATTTTAAAACTACATTAACAAATAATCTATGTCGAAAAAAATTAAGATGCAGTTTATATTGAAAATAGTGCGAAGCAAATTAATATTAATATAAAATAATAACATAGAATATAATACATGCAGATAACTTAACATTCTGTATTAGAGTCAAGAATCGAGTTTTGACGTTTTCTAAAAAGTAAAATGTTTAACCTTTTTGATTTTTCGGATTTTTCTTAAAAGTCCACACTCGACGTCCTTCTTCGAACGCAATACCTCACTTTTCTGTGATAAGTCTGTTTATATTTACACATTGGTGTTATTGAGTCAATCATTCAATGAAACAAGACAATTTATTGTATTAGATCTTCAATCTTAATTTTACAAGGAGGTGGCTTCTTGGCTACTAGAAGTTCTACAAAGACAGACAGCGCTGAATATATGGCACTCAGAAACTGTAACAGAATATTCAAAAATCATTACATATATTTAAAGAGATTTTTGTATTTAATACGATTTTTAGGAATAGGAATTTCAGTTGGGTACATATAGTAATAAATCATATTTCTACAACTTGAATAAAATATAACAGAATGTATTGAATTAACTTACTCGAATGAAGAAGTTCTTTTTAATATAAAAGAATCCGCCGACGTTTATTCCAAATGGAGTTTTACCGAATCTTTTCATAAAATTCAACATCTTTTTTAAAGAAATAAAATCATTTTTAACACATTAAATTAATTGACCAATTCAAAAAGTTTAAATTAAATTGAATTACCTTCAGTTTTGTTTCTAACGGTAGATCAGCAGAACACAATTTATCGATTTCGATGAACTTTTCATACAACTTGAAAAATTAAAATTAATGTCATAAAAATTGCACAATTCGTATATAAATTGCTATATACAGTCGACTCCGCATAAGTCGACACCCCAAGGAAAAGTGAAAATGTGTCGAATTATCCGATATAACGACTAAAGCGAAGTTAAAAAAAAGCCACAAAACTACAATTAGAAAAATACAGTAGTGCGTTATACAGTAGTATACGCTTACAATACACTATGTCCTCCATTTACAATTGATCTGTAGATGAAAAACTGAAAAATTCGTTTAGTGTCGTTTGTTTTGAGCACTTAACTGGCTCGACTTTCTTTTTCAACGATCACAAACGCATGAAAACATCATCTACGCAATTGTCAATTGTTGGCAAGTAACGTCTAAGGATGCTTAATGCCTCTAGTGTGAGAAAATGCAAAATTGGATTCTGGTGTGACGTTAATGTAAATTGTATATTGTCTTTTTGTTTATCTGTTATTATTTTATTCATAAAAATACATAAAATGTTAAAGCATTTTTATTAATATATACAGTCAAACCTGTTTTTATGCGCTCTTTTTATGTGCGATTTTTATTTGTGCGATTTTTTTAATGCGAATTTTTAATTTGTGCGGTATAGTTGGCGACTAGTCTCGTGCGATTCGTCGTGTCTTACGTTGACTTATTATAGCTAAATAAACTTATTATAGCATAAATGCACTTATTATAGTAATATTATTGTATAAATATGCGAAAAATGAAATAATTTACTTTTTAAGTCAACAAAACACCACCTGGACAAAAATATGTAAAACAGACAATAGACCATACGATGCAGTCAAGTGCTGACATCTGTTGTCAATAAATTCTATTTCGTACGGTTTTGAGTTATTTTCTATGTGAGACTTTTTTTATGCGGTCCCTATTGACCGCATAAAAAATATTTTTTAATTGTGTTGCGAAAACTATTATTTACAGCCATTCGTAAAGTTCGTGAGATTTTTTTTATGCGTTTTTTTTAATGCGGTCCCTATCCCCCGCATAAAAACAGGTTTGACTGTATAATATATATATATTAATAAAAATGCCTTAACATTTTATGTATTTTTATGAATAAAATAATAACAGATAAACAAAAAGAAAATATACAATTTACATTAACGTCACACCAGAATCCAATTTTGCATTTTCTCACACTAGAGGCATTAAGCATCCTTAATATATATATATATATATTATATATTATATATATATATATATATATATATTAATTATATATTTCTAAATAAATCGACTCCCCCTCCTGAAAAAAAATGATTTCGCACCACGTGTGCGAAGTGAATTCATTTTTTCAGGAGGGGGTGACGACTTATCGGAGTGTGGGACAGCAAAAGTATGTCGACTTATCCAGTGGTGACGAGTTAAACGGTATCGAGTGAACCGGAATTTTTTAACATTAATGCCTATGTAAGTGGGCCGGGACCACAGTAAAGTGACTACTTAACCGATGGTGTCGAGTTATCCGGGTGTCGACTTATGTAGACTCGACTGTATAACTTTGGAATTTATTTCAAAGTGTAATTTTAAATGCAAACCAAATAAATTTTATTGGACACTTGCTTCGAACATACTTTATTTCTTCAGGAAAACAAATGATGTGATCTTTGAATTAGTAAAATATTCTGATTTAAATTACGTTAAAGTATATTCGAAGTGAAAACAGAGATGCTTAACAAGTTTAATGTTTTTGAAAGAACCATGAAATATAAAAACATGAATTAAATATCATTTAAATTATTATTTCAAGCCTTTCACATCACAATATAAACAATATATTTCAGTAAGCTTTATTCAATTGGAAATTAAGGTTCACGTTGGCAAAGAGAATCTTTTACAGTGACAAACTTATATATGACGTTAATAATATACAGGATATATTTACGTCATGTGTCAAAATCCCTGAACTCCCTAAATAAATAAATAAGTGTATTGTATTTAGAGGGTGTGAGTGTCCGAGTAGCCATAAAAATTTATTCCTTATGCAAACTGAAATGTTCTTTCTCGTCTAAAATATGGAGGTTATAGCTTTTAAAATGAATTTGTATTTTTATTTTATAATCAATTATTTTAGTTTTTAAAGAAGAAAAATAAGAATGTCTATGTATCTGCACCTCTAAATTTTTTCTCAGAATGTACTCGGAAAAAATTTATTTTTTCAGAGAAGTACATGTTCTGCTCAGTTAGAAAAAAAAATAGAAGAAACGTTTCCTTATACTAGAAAAAAATTCCGAAATCTCAGAAAAGCTCAAATCAAATCTTGGAAATTTTTGTATTTCTAAGAGATATTCTTGAAAATGTGATGTCAAGTCTTTGGGAAATGATTGAGAAAGTACAGTTAGGCACAAAAGCATTGTGTCAGACAGTGATTTAATTGATATTTCGATAAGTTCTATAAATCTCATGTTTCAGTTGCAATAGAATATTAAGGTTACATTCTCTTATAAAACATTTTTACCAGTGTATATGTAAAAAAAGACAACACTCGTCTTTATTTAACAGAACAAGACACAAATTAAGCAATTACGATAATAAAAACATTTTCTGTTTCAAACGTTTATTTAATTATATTTGTAACTTAGAATAATTGATAAATTTATTGTATATAAATATGTTATAAATTCTGTTGTAATCCTATTTATAAAAATTTCAATTTCGTATTTTTCAAGAATGCTATTTACTTAATAGGATAGGGTAGGTTTAAGATTAACTCACCAATGATGTAAACCGAGATACTTGGAAACTCACAACCGTAGTACCGAGGATTATAACTAAAAAAAGAATAGAGATTGCAAAACGCATGAAAGCATCAAGTTCGAAGAAAAACAATGCGCAGAAAAAAAAACTTGTCTGATATATTTCAAAACAATATGCAGCTGGAAGCCATGCTTCATATACTAGATTTACTTCATGTATATAAGTCCATAAATCCCAATGAGTTTGAATCAAAGTTTCAATTTCAGTTTTGAGGAAATTTTCTTCTTTTGTCAATTCATCGACTATATCAGATAAATATTTGAATCTCTTCGAAAGCATAAAGGCAGCTGCACCTATTGCAATAACACAACAGATTAATTGTCCAATTCCGTAAATGCACATTAATGTTATATTCAAATTACAGAACGCGAGCTCAAACTGTGATTCAGTTATTCGTTTTAAAGCAGGATAAAGAAACAAATCAATTATGGTAATAACTGTGATTATTGAAAAAAATAGATCTGTAAGACCGGCTATAAAAATGATTTGAATATTATCTGCAATTTGTTCTTCTCCATCATATCCACTGTTATTTCTAGGAATATAAAGTCTTTTTCTTTTAAACAAACTAAATTGAAAAGCTAGAAATAGACCAAATGTAAATATAATAAATTTTACTAGTATTTGATTATTGGAGAACATTTGGATCCATCCGACACAAACCAAATTGTCTGTTATCTCTTGAGCAGAAAGTATCATGTTAGTCCACATAAATATCTCTATAGCAGTTTGGTAGAAATGATATAACTTCGACAGATATTTTGACTTCTCGGCAGCTTGATTACAATCGCAATACATCATTTTAAGTCCAAATATCTGTAAAGTCGAGAGGACTGGTCGTAGAAAACACACAATGCACAAACTACGTCTCGCGTAAGCCGAATACATGTTTTATTCTTAAATATCGAAGAGCAGAATGAAAATACGAAGAATTTTTGGTTTAAATTAAGATTATATTTCGTGGTTCTATTGCACAATATTTCGTTACATAAACCAAATGCAGATTTTCTTAAAAGAGAGAATATTTTAAATAGAATATTACGCAAACGATTGATTTCAGTGTTTGCGTTGAAATCACATGACTGAAACTGCATTACTGACCTTCACTAGTAAGTGTATTATGTAAATTGCTTAAAAGCATCTGATTTTATTTCTAGGATTTAAATATTTTGATTGTAATTTTTCTCCATTTAATATTTCGCTTGATACAAGACAATTGAGTCAAGTACAAATTTATAAAAGCTTCGATAAATTGTAGAAAAATATTTTAGACTTTCAAATTTATTTCTAATTGTAGAATTTCTCTGGATGAAAAATTTTATAAAAATTAATTTGAAGACACAGTCTGTCTAAAATTGGGACTACCGTTTATTAACTTATAGTGTTCCAGAATAGGAACAATTGAAGACCCGCCTTTTCTTTTTAGGCTACATGGCCGTAAAGTTTAAAAAACATCCTTTAAGAATTAAAAAATATCCAATTAAAATTATTAACTTAGATTCTACAATTGAAACTTTTGCAAAGGTTTGTCCCCATGGAGTAGCTAAGAAAATCAATATTTACTGCGTTTTTACCTCAGTAGATATAAAGCTCAAATATGCCCGAGTGGTAAAGACGGAAAGAAATCGAAGATGTCTATAAAATACTCTGGTTCCAATTTTAACTTTGTAATTTTAATTTGATATGTTTCTGTGTTTTTTAAAGAATGTTTTCTAAACTTGACGGCCAAGCAGTTTAAAGAACGGTCGGGTCGTAAAATGTTTGTATTCTGGAACACTAAAAGTAAATCAATGGTGGTTCCTAATTTTAGAGAAATTGTGTCTTCAAATTAATTTTCATAAAATTCATTTTCATTAAAGATTGTATTCTTTATCTAAATAAATTTAATTTGTTACGTACTGTAATAAATCAGCTTCTTGTCTTGAGAATCGTTGAAATTAATATCTCAAATACATAGTAGGGATAACAGACTAATCACACTGCTACTGGTAACATCAAAATAAGACTTCTATCATGAAAATGCAACTCCATTACTGGTATGCATTTCGGTATCCAAGATTCGCATTAGCCATGCATTAAAATATACAGTATCTACAACGAAATGTATTTTATTTACAATTAAAATAATACAAAAAGTGTAAGATTCCATTACAAAATAAAGTTTTTCGAAACTAACTTGTATAAACAATTTTTCAGAGAAACAGACAGCAACTTCAATCTACAACTTAGATTAAAAGTAAATAAATTTTAATAAAAATTTCAATGGTTGATTCATTTTAATTGGTTTATAACACGATCCATCACGGACTCTACTTGTAACGTCCAAATGTATGCAAATATTTTTGCGATTATCGCATTATACATAGAAATTTAACATGCTTTTTAAATAACTGGTTATCTTTCGTTGAGTTGTGTATAGTTTTAAAGTAACAGATTTCTATTTTAGATTTTCTGATAGGCCTAGATATATTGTTTTTACTGTTTTAACCGCAGTCACAATCTATCTCCATCTCTTTCGGTCTGTAGCCCACCTCTGCCAATCTTCGATTCCGAGGTCTTAAAGATCTTCAGTGACCCATCTATCCACCTTCTTCTAGGACAGCCTTTTGGACTCTTCTGTTTCCCTTCATAGTGAAGCCTTCATAGTATTGCCATTATAGGAAGCCTTACGACATGGCCTAGCCACTGTGATCTGGCATTAATCACCTGTGTAATCATCGGCTTGCTGTAAGTTGTCTTCAGTTCTTGGTTTGTTCTTTTTCTTCATATTTCTTCATATTCGATTCTACAACTTGGACTGAAGACAGAGCAATTTCTCCTTTATCGTTTTGTGCTGAAGTCACCTTTGCTGATACTAGAATGAGTGGAGTGAAATACTTAAAATTAATGGAGATTAGTGTTGATATAAATATAAATTAATCACGCGCAGCAAAAACTTGATTAGTTTTATTATATAACAAGAGAAATGTTTGATAAATACTGTATATAAAATCGACCATAATTCGACCATAATTCCATTTTCATCATAGTCTTCCACAGGTCCGAAGATTTTTCTTACTACAGTCAACTACACAGTGAACAAAATATTAGTTGTGAAAGTATTCAAGTAACATTTTTATTAAGGACCTCCAAGGCCCATAATTCCAAACGAAGAAGAATTGTAGTTGACTCTTGTCCACAGTATAGATATAAAGTAGTAAACAAGTCGATATCACTATATACAGTATAATGCCCGTACATTAGCGATAAGAGATCGCTCAGATGAAACAAATTACATTAACTTTTCACCTGGATCTTAGATGACATCAGCGAATTGCAGACATTGTCTCCTGGTTCGTCATCGAGATCTCTTCTTGCGATTCTGCCGTATAGTAATGGAGTTTTCCATATAGAGCACGAGTAATCACGAGAAAACGAAAATTCATATAACTAACAGGATTCTTCGTTTCCGTGATGATTCGTTATATTTAGCTTTTATTTAAAGATATTTTTTAATTTATAATTTATTTCGCTTCAAAAATAAATAAAAAGTTAATAAAACGTATCTACAGTTCAATACATAGTTAACACATTATCAATATCTAACAGAGCTTAAATAAGAATGACAAAGTTTTTTTCAATATGTTCCTCGCATGGTTAAGAAGAAGCGTGAACTGTTAAACGATTTGAGTTATAAATTTAAATTAGAATCAAAATTAAAATGAATTAGAATTAATAAGTTACATGAAATTTTATTACATTCAAATAAATAATAATTTTGCTGTGTCTTCAGCAGCAATTTTATAGTAATATAAAAACAGGTCGAACATGTAGCCCCTGAACTTAAGTCCTCGTCTTCACTTGTCTTTCAGTGCCAGAATATTAGAGTTTTGAACGTTTCTATAACTTGGACAGAAGACAGAGCAATTTCTCCTTTATCGTTTTGTGCTGAAGTAGATTTGTTAGGAGAAGCTGAAGTCACCTTTGCTGATACTAGAATGAGTGGAGTGTCAAACTTAAAATTAATGGAGATTAGTGTTGATATAAATATAAATTAATCACGCGCAGCAAAAACTTGATTAGTTTTATTAACAACTTGATTAGTTTTTTATATACAGTATTTATCAAACATTTCTTAACAAGAGAAATGTTTGATAAATACTGTATATAAAAATATAAATATGACTATACAAAGATATGACTTTGCTTTTGTCTTTGCTTCTCGTCGTCCACACCATTAGCAGTCCTTAGACGATTCACAAAATCTCGGAGTCAGCCTTTCTTTTGAGGCTATTAGTATTAATCTCACAGAATGTTTAAGTACTAAAATATTTTAAACGACACACCGTAATGTTACTCCTGACGAGGCATCAAAGAGGTGCCAAATAGTATATATGTTTATAGTATAAGCTGTTGTTATATGAAATGTTCATGTCATAATTCCCGATGATATATTAAACTTATAAGAAAAATAGTATAATTTGAGACAGTGCTTCGCAAAGAATTTGTGCAGTTGTTGGCTGTATATAAAATTCTAATTTCAAAAGATTAAAATTTTAAAACTATATATGTGTATATATATAGTTTTAAATTTTATTTCTGCTAATAGCTAATTTTTTATTTTCTAAAAAGATTTGTATAAAGAGAAGAATCACGATGTATTTAATGCGACGTCATTGCTTATCACGTGACGCTTCCAAATTATAGCAGAAAAATAGATTGACCAGAAACACCTTGGCGATGTCACGTGGACTAGTGACGTCAATGCCAGGGCACGTAACACGGTTTGTAAGCGTCCGTCTTCAATGTGTTATTCCGCGATGTAAACAGGGTTAAGCAATGGCAGCTTCTACATTGCGTAGTCAGTAAATAATCCAATCAGTTTTCGTTTATAACTCTTATTATACGTGTCGCCCTGAAAAATTTCTATCTGTTTAAGACACGACTACTAGAGAGGTCTCATAAGAAAGCGAAGTTAGGAAAAAATGTGCCATGTATTAAAACCAAACTTTTACCAACTTATTTCTGGATTGACAGAAGGTACAACAAAATGATACATGGATTAAGAATTCAGTCCTGAATTAACGCAGAACCAACAATAACACGCCAGGCACTTAGAAAGGAAAAACACAAACGCTACAACGATATTTGTAAAAAGCACGCGAAGAGACAGAACGCGGTAGTTTTTAGTTAAAGAAAAATAAAATATCTTTTGCTAGTTCAAACACAAACTGTTGCATATTTTTACAGTGGAAATTCATGCAAAGGAGTTGCATTGCAGGATATTATCCTTACCATTATCAAGGAAGCTGAAGAGATAGAGTAGATATGAAAATTATATGCATTAAATGCGACATGGCTACTGCAAACAAAAAATGTGAAAGGCCTTTGAGATGAATGTTAGCAATTATGTAAAGACCATTAAATTAGATATCAATGCGCACCGAGAAAGATACGTAAACTCAAACCTATTTTTGTGCGATTTGTTTTGTGCGATTTTTTTGTTCGGTATACCAATTTGAATGAAATTCATATACCGCACAAAACCAATCGCACAAAAAAGACCGCACAAAAATAAGTTTGAGTGTATTATAATATTAACATTTAATATTTCTTAATACTAGGTAGTCAGTTAATTAAACCAAAAAAAAATTGACAAAATGAAAAATAAAACTCTGGCCTTTACACCGAAACCGAAATTAAAACTAAAAATAAAATCAAAATTAATTAATATATTTAAATTCAAATTATGTTTGAAGTCAAAGCAATTAAAACATAATATTTCGGAAAGTGTGGATAAAATAGTTGTTGCTCGTCTTGTAAAATTTGGTTACATTTCATTCAGGCAGAATGCCTAGATGAAATGTAACAAAATCTCTCTTTATACCACTTCTCTGTAAATAGTTAGTTACGGTTTCGGTTGGCGGTGACCGAAAATTTTGATTTTAAAATCCAGTATATAAATATCATAATATGCAGTTGAATATTATATTGCATTTGCATGTATTTTCATGCATGAATTATAGCTAATACGGTACAAAAAAGGCTTCGTTTTCGAGGTCAGAAACAGACTAATATAGTCTATGTTGTATCTTATAAGAAAATTTGTTTCGGTTTTAGAACAAATCAATTTACGAACAACTTTTAAAAACGAATTAAATTCGAAACCCGAAGTTTAATCTTATATATAAAATTCTCGTGTCACAATGTTAGTTACCGTACCTATCCGAAACGGCTTTACCGATTTTTACCAAATTTGATATGCATATTCAGTAGGTCTGAGAATCGGCTACTATCTATTTTTCATACCCCTACACCATCTCCCCCCTTTCAAAAATATATTTATATATAAATTAAGGCTTTTATGTCCAACAGATGGCGCTACCTTCCGACGAACTAAGTTTGCTTTTCTGTCAGGCATTATGCTTTTCTGTGAGAATGGACTGAAGCAGATCATTTTCTATCTATCTATATAAATAATATATAACGTTCGTTTGTTCTTTTCTATGTTGTTTATATTAGTTTTAGTTTACGTTGTTTAGCATCGCGCGTGAGTTCTTTTGTATTTTATTTAAATTTGAAATTGGTTATTCGGAACAGTATTCGAATGTTGTTAGCCTGACGATGGCCATGGAATGGGCCGAAAACGTTTGTTTATGATTAAAGTTAAAGGTTCTCAGCATCAAGGTGTTGTTGTCTTACAGTGTAATAGAGTCTGAGTGAGGTTAGGAGAATAACTATTAATTATTCCTATTTTATTAAAATTATTACTTAATATAAATATTAATATAAATAAAATATAACGTTCGTTTGTTCCTACCGATTCCTTTGAAATTTTGACACAACGTTGCATTCGAATACGCACGTGTTTTTATATAATATACATGTCGAAATTCCCCCAGTGGGGGGAGATGGACGGGATTAAGGCTTACTGTGAAGAACTCGGCTTCTATTATACTATTTTACATGCGTTTTTTGCGTTTTTAATTGCGTTTTAATAGGTTACGTCAACAGAATATACACTAAAAAGGGATTTTTCGATATTCCCCAGCGGGAAAAGTGACGGGATTAAGGCTTACTGTGAAGAACTCGGCGTTTATTATACTATTTTAGATGCGTTTTTGATTGCGTTTTAATAGGGTACGTCAAGAGAATATACACTAAGAAGGAATTTTTTGAAATTTCCCCCACGGGGGAAGTGTTACACATTTATAATAGATACATTTTGAGCCACAACAACGCGTGGCCGGGTCAGCTAGTTGTACTATATTATTTGCTGCATTTAGCATTAACAACGCTAAAAGATTTAAAGAAATCGAGATTTAATCGAACAAAACAACTTTATTTTCAAGAACATTTATATCGGAAATATAAACCAAATGCAGATTTTCTTAAAAAAGAAATATTTTTGAATAGGTTATTACGAAACGATTGATTTCAGTTTTGTATTGTAGTCACGTGACATTAATCTGCATAGGTGACCTTCAATAAGAAAATAATAGCTTTATAAAATCAATATCTTCAATACATCTAACTTCCGTTTTCTTATTTGAATATGTTAATCTAAATTTTTTAATTATTCCTTATGGAATATCTCTTTACGATACAATTCATTCGTAAAAATTCGTTCAATTACATATAAATTATTTTAATATTTCAAATTTAGTTTTATTCAAAATTTTATATTTTTTCATTTAGAAACAGTTATGATATTATATAATAGAACTAGTCAAGTTTTCAGAGTTGTCAATGATAAGAATTAATCAAGTTGTGATTAATTCTTATCATTTACTATTTCGATTCAATGTTGTATTCTCTATTAATTTTAAATTTGCCACTTGACTCATCAGAAGATCTACGAAAGCAACTACAACTTGTTCAAACAAATCTGCATCAGCACAGAAACACGAAAGGAGAAATTGCCTTTTCCTCTGTCCAAGTTCTAGAAAAGTTTAATACTCTAGAATATTATGAGATTTGAAGCCGAATGAAGACGACTACTTAAGAACAACGACTATCCTTTTGAGCTGTTTTTATATTACTATAAAATTCCTGGTACGAAGATACAGCAAAAATTGTCATTTATTCCAATGTAATGAAATTCCATATATCTTATTAATTTTAATTCATTTCAAGTTTTACTTAATTTATATTTATAACACAAATCGTTTAATACTTCACTTTTCTTCATAAGCATGAGATGAATGTACTGAAAAAACTGTGCCATTCTTGTTTAAAATTCGATAGATATTGGTAATCTGTTAAGTACGTATTGAATTATAAATACGTTTTTGTGAGATAAGCAGGAGGCCAAAGGTCAACCCTTTCTGACCACTTAATCTGCGTAGGTTGGTAAAACCCGATTTCTGCGTCAGTGCATGGCTTCGGAGGGCGAAAGGTGAGTGGGAAGGTCGTGAGCACGTGGACTGGCTCCCGTTAAAAGAGATCAACAGGTCGACAATTTAACAAACTAAATATTTATTGATTAACTAAGGTTAACATACAAAGATCGGTTACATGTCTATCGACTAGCGATATCGGGTTTTACCAGCCCGCGCAGATTAAGTGGTCAGGAAGGATTGACCCTTGGCCTCCTGCTTATCTCACGAAAACGTATTTATAATTCAATACGTACTTAACAGATTACCAATATCTATCGAATCGTAAATAAGAATAACAAAGTTCTTTTCAGTACATTCATCTCATGCTTATGAAGAAAAGTTAAGTATTAAACGATTTGGGTTATAAATATAAATTAAGTAAAACTTCAAATGAATTAAAATTAATAAGATACATGGAATTTCATTACATTGGAATAAATGACAATTTTTGCTGTATCTTCGTACTAGGAATTTTATAGTGATATAAAAACAGCTCAAAAGGATAGTCGTTGTTCTTAAGTAGTCGTCTTCATTCGGCTTCAAATCTCATAATATTCTAGAGTATTAAACTTTTCTAGAACTTAGACAGAGGAAAAGGCAATTTCTGCTTTCGTGTTTCTGTGCTGATGTAGATTTGTTTGAACAAGTTGTAGTTGCTTTCGTAGATCTTCTGATGAGTCAAGTGGCAAATTTAAAATTAATAGAGAATACAACATTAAATTAAAATAGTAAATGATAAGAATTAATCACAACTTGATTAATTCTTATCATTGACAACTCTGAAAACTTGACTAGTTCTATTATATAATATCATAACTGTTTCTTAAATGAAAAAATATAAAATTTTGAATAAAACTAAATTTGAAATATTAAAATAATTTATATGTAATTGAACGAATTTTTACGAATGAATTGTATCGTAAAGAGATATTCCATAAGGAATAATTAAAAAATTTAGATTAACATATTCAAATAAGAAAACGGAAGTTAGATGTATTGAAGATATTGATTTTATAAAGCTATTATTTTCTTATTGAAGGTCACCTATGCAGATTAATGTCACGTGACTACAATACTAAACTGAAATCAATCGTTTCGTAATAACCTATTCAAAAATATTTCTTTTTTAAGAAAATCTGCATTTGGTTATTTAAGGCTGCGGATATTTCCGATATAAATGTTCTTGAAAATAAAGTTGTTTTGTTTTATAAAATTTCGATTTTTTAAAAAACTTTTAGTGTTGGTAATGCTAAATGCAGCAAATAATATAGTACAATTAAACCTCTGGTTTCGAATTTAATTCGTCCTAAAAGTTGTTCGTAAACCGATTTTTTCTAAAACCGAAACAAATTTTTTGACCACATCTGACATTCAGAAGAATAGGTTAGGTTAGGTTAGAACGCGTGTCCCCACTGTTCCCTGTCTTCTGATTGCTGGACTCGGATAGGAGCCGCCACCTTCGATACATAGAGTAACATTAATTCCGTTTTTTATAATTAAGTAGACTATGTTTGGATAAATATTGTTTATCTAATTAATTGGCTATTAATTTTATTTTAACCATTAATATATTTTAATAGTAATTCAAAACTAGTTTGGCCTAGGCAAAACTAGTTTGGCGTAAAATTGGGTTTTGCCGGTAACATATGTTATACAAAACGAATAATAAAAGTAAATTAGAAATACTAAAAAATTTTAGTATAATTTATCGAAGCTTTTATTAATTTATACTTTATTCAATTGTCTTGTATTAAGCGAAATATTATATAAAAAATAATTAAAATCAACAGATTTAAATCCTAGAAATAAAATCAGATGCTATTTTAAGCCTTTTACATAATACGCTTACTAGTGAAGGCCACTGAAGCAGTTTCAGTCATGTGACTTCATGACAAAGAAATCAATCGCTTGCGTAATATTCTATTCAAAAATATTCTCTCTATCAAGAAAATCTGCATTTGGTTTATGTAACGAAATATTGTGCAATAGAACCACGAAATATAATCTTAATCTAAACCAAAAATTCTTCGTATTCTCATTCTGCTCTTCGATAGTTCAGAATAAAACATGTATTCGGGTTACGCGAAACGTAGTTTGTGCATTGTGTGTTTTCTACAACCAGTCCTCACGCCGTTAGAGATATTTGGAATTAACATCATGTATTGCAATTGTAAAAAGTCTGACGAAAAATCAAAATATCTGTCAAAGTTATATCCTTTCTACCAAACTGCTATAGAGATATTTATGTGGACTAACTTAGTTCTTTCTGCTCAAGAGATAACAGACAATTTGGTTTGTGTCGGATGGATCCAAATGTTCTCTAATAATCAAATACTAGTAAAATTTATTATAACTACAATACTTATTTTTCTAGCTTTTCAATTTAGTTTGTTTAAAAGAAAAAGACTTTATTTTCCTAGAAATAACTGTGGATATAAAGGAGAGGAAAAAATAATATATGATATTCAAATCACTTTTATAGCTGGTCTTACGCTTTTATTCTTTACAATAATCACAGTTATTATCATAATTGACTTGTTTTTGTATCCTACATTAGAACGAATAACTAATTCAAAGTTTGAACTGGCATTTTGTAATCTGAACATCACGTTAATGTGCATTTACGGAGTTGGACAATTAGATTGTTGTATTCTTGTAATTGGTGCAGCTGCCGTTATGCTTTCAAAGAGATTTAACTATTTGTCTGATGTAGTCGAGGGACTGACAAAAGAAAGAAATTTCCTCAAAACTAAAATCGAAAGCTTGATTCAAACTCATTGGAATTTATGGAGTTATATACGAGAATTAAATCTAGTGTGTGAAGCATACTTTCCAGCAATATACTGTTTCGCAATATATCAAACATGTTTTTTTTTCTGCGCATTCTTTTTCTTCGAACTTGATGTTTTCATGCGTTTGGCACTCTTTATTCTTTTATTAACTTTTACCGTCGTTAGTACGGTCGTGGCTTTCCACGTATCTCGGTTTACATCATTGGTGAGTTAATCTTAAACCTATCGTATCCTATTAAGTAAATAGCTTTAGAATCAAGGTTGAAAAATAAAAAAAATTTAAATGTTTATAAATAAGATTTCAACAGCATTTATAACATGTATAAACACTAAATTAATCACTTATTCCATGTTACAATTAGTGTTAAAATGACAAACGATTGAAAAACAAAATATTTTCTATTGTACTTGCGTAATGTATGCCTAATTCTGTTAAAGAATGACGAATGTTCTTTACCTTTTACATATATATTGGTAAATTTGCTCTATAAGCGAATGTTAGTTTAATATCCCATTGCAGTTAAAACTTGAAATATGTAGATCGTATTGACCTATCAATAAATCATTGTCTAAAGGCATTTGTTCCTGATAATGATTTGAAAATTTTTGAATACTTTTATGCTTAACTTTACTTAACTTTGTCAATTATTTCCAATCTCAATGTCAATCTTTGTCATTTTCAAGAATATCTCTTAAAAATACGAAGATTTCCAAGATTTAATTTGAACTTCTCTGAGATTTTTGATTGGGCTTCGTAGTTAAATATCTTTGTATTTTAGTGGGTATGTCAAGAATAACCCTATCATTACATATATCATGCATACGACCGTTAATACTTGCCCGAGTTATCTCGGGTTTAGTTCTGCACAGTTGCATGCGCAGCCCGAGATATCTCGGGTTAAGGTTTTAAGGGTTATATCCTGTTGATACATAACGTCATATATAAGTTGGCCACCGTCAAAGAATCTCTCTGACAACGTAAACTTTAATTCTCAAGTGAAAGAAGCTTACTGAAATACGCGGCAGATATGTTGTACATATTGTGATGTGAAAGGCTTGAAATAATAATTTAAATAATATTTAACTAATGTTCTTTTATCTCATTGTTCCTTTCTACTAAAGCATTAAACTTGTTAATCATCTCTGTTTTCACATCGAACATACTTTAACGTAATTTATTAAAAAAAAACAAATGATTAATTTTTCAGTTAAAAAAATATTTAAATGAGAATATTTTACTAATTCAAAGATAACATCATTTGTTTTCCTGAAAAGATTTTGTCAAAGTATGTTCGAAGCAAGTGTCGAACAAAATTTATTTGGTTTGCATATAGAATCATACTTTGAAATAAATTCCAATGTTATATATAACAATTTAAATACGAATTGTGCAATTTTTGTGACAATAATTTTAATTTTTCAAGTTGTATGAAAAGTTCATCGAAATCGATAAGTTGTGTTCTGCTAATTTACCGTTAGAAACAAAACTGAAGGTAATTCAATTTAATTTAAACGTTTTGAATTGGTCTATTAATTTAATGTGTTAAAAATGATTTTGTTTCTTTAAAAAAGATGCTGAATTTTATGAAAAGATTTGGTAAAACTCCATTTGGAATAAACGTCGGTGGATTCTTTTATATTAAAAAGAACTTCTTCGTTCGAGTAAGTTCACTCAATACATTCAGTTATACTTTATTTAACTTGCAGAAATATGATTTATAACTGCATGTACACAAATTAATTCGTATTCCTAAAAGTCGTATTAAAAACCAACGTATTTTTAGGTATATATAATGATTTTTGAATATTTTGTTACAGTTTCTGAGTGCCATATATTCAGCGCTGTCTGTCTTTATAGAACTATTCGTAGCGAAGAAACCACCTTCTTGTAAAGTTAAAATTGAAGATATAATACATTAAACTGTTTTGTTTCATTGATTGGCTGACTCAATAATATCAATGTTTTAATATAAACCAACTTATTACGGAAAAATGAAGTATTGAAAAAAGACATCGAGTGTGGACTTGTGAGAAAAGTCCGAAATATCAGAAAAGTTAAATATTTTACGCCTTAGAAAGCATCAAGATTCAATTCTCGTCTCTAATATAGGATGTTATCTGCTTGTATTATATTCTATGTTTTTATATTAATTTGCTCCGCACTGTTTTATATATAAACTGCATCTCAATTTGTTTTTCTATAAATTAGTTTTTACTGTAGTTTTAAAATATTATCTACGGGTTGCTTAATTAATATACACATAGATATCGTAGTATATAAATATATAGTATATACGCATTGCAATTACAGCGTGTATAGCTTTGCCTTCAACTTCCCGAATTAGTTGCATCTCCTTCATTCAGGGACATATTTTACCTACCTAACCTAACATAACATGACATTAATAATATAACTAAATATTCGATGTTACACCGACGGTCTTTCGTATGTGTTGACATTCACCGGAGAATCTTGACGTTCTTTAATTTCGATTATTTACAGTGACATATATTATATAACGAAAAATAGAATTATGAATTATTAATGATAACTGTTACGTATGAAACGATACATTTCTATCAACAGCTGTTTGGTAAATTTCGATTTATAACAAATGATTTCCTTCAATTTCAGTTTTGCTATCCCGGCTGTTATATATAACAGAGGAAAAGTATGGCGATCGGTGAAAACATGACCCCATAGATTTTTACATTTTTGGACTCAAGGTTTCTTAAAACGTTGAGAAATGCAAATGAAAAATTTAGGGAATTCTTCTGTATGGATGGATGTTTGTGTGTCAGGGAAATTGATGCTTTTAAATTTTGGTGATTAATTGTCGACGGTGTTGGAGAGATAAAGGAAGTTGTGTGTATCTCAAGTAGGATGGGACTTAATGACGAGTTTACTCGTTATTAGCATTTACAATTTCTTATAAAAATCTATCTTTATCCTCAAAATTAAGCCTTTTCTCATTTTGTAATAGTTAAAATTATATATTTAAAAAAATTTCATAACAGATGGTGCCACACGCTTTTTTAAACGTTAGCGGGAAAGTTAAGCAACTCGTTGCTGGATTTTTTATTATTATAATTTAACTGTTAAATAATGTAAGACTAACTATTGTAAATATAACAGACTGTTTCAAAATTATTCAGGGGTCTATTTTACTTTGAAAAAAATTGAAAGATATTTTATAAACTTAATGAACCCCTTTTTAAAAGCATTTATCACATAATAGGTAGAATTTGTGAATGACGGTTTATGTATACGAAGATAGAAACAATTTTTTTTAATTATCTAATCATATAGTTGTGCCAAAATTCATTTGCTATTTAGTTTTATATATGATGATAAAACTGATCTTTGAAAAAAAAAAAATGCATTTTCAAAACCTTTGCAACTTAAATGGCTTTATGACAACAACCTTACATGAAATATACAACCTTACATTTGATGGCATTCAAAATAGAAAAGAAAAATCAATTTTCTATACATACATTCCACAATCTTAATTTTATTAATAATGACGATGTAATAAGAAAAAACTTGTTAAAATTTTTTAATAGGCCGCCTTTCTTTATGTAGCGAGAGTGTAACGAAAATTATGTCACGAGCAGCTATCGCTACACTTCTCTGCATCATAGTTTAGAAACGCTTCTTGCTCGAGCCAAACATGGACTCCATAATCTATTCTCTGCTTTTGGTTACAGCCGAAAGTAGTGTTTTAGCTAAAGAACTACAACATGACGAAAAAGAAGAATTGAGCGTTGCTCTTTCTGAAAAAACGAGCAAAGCAAAGAAAAAGAAGATAGATAATAATGTTGAAGATTTAGTGTTTTCCTATCCTTTCGATAAGAGTCATTTTAGACTTTCAAGAAATTCTACAAAAAAAGTTTTACTTCAAATAATTTTTTCTAATAGTAAACAAATTGCATTAATTTATAAAATAGCTTATTTAATTTTACATGTGTTATTTGTGTTATTCTGTAAGATTTTGTGAAAATTAAGTTTTTTAAATTAAACGGATTCTGATATTCGTTAAGTTAATAGAATTGTAATTACATTTAAGTTTCGGAAATTAGTTAATAATATATTTTTCTTGTCAGCATAGTACAATGCTACTGTACTTTATCTTAATTTACGAGTGTTAACTAAACGGTCTACTGTATGCACTATGATATTAATTATATGTTTCTGCCTGTTATTTTTTCTTGTTCATTAAATAAAATCAATCATTTATGTGTTTATTATTATAAGAAATTATAAAATTGTTAAATACAAAGAGTGAAATAAAGATAGATCGACCTTGTGAGGAAAAGTTTTGTAAAGTATATGGACACTTGTGAGAGAACCGAGGGGTGTAGAGCTGCCAGCTCGACCCCGCTTACCGACAACAGGATGGCGAGTTCCGTCACTGCGCCAATGGATGGCGATAAATGGAGTGAGAGGGTTAGCGAGGTAGTGATAAGGTGTCGGCCGTACTCAACGATGACATGCATTGAACATAAAACAACATATTTAATAAACAAATAAAATTATACAGAGTACAAAAATGGAAGATACGATTAATACGAGATAGATTAAACGATTAATAACTCTATTAGCGCGATATTGATTAATGCGGTCGTGTCGACACTTCTTTCCGGGTTCCGCGGTCCGACGGGATTAGATTTCCACATTGGGAGTTAATATTAGTCTAACGTATAAACTATTCTGGCAGTGAATAATCCCCAGGAATTTTTCGGGGGGTGGTCCGTTCGGATATGTCGGGCCCCGTCCCTCACCACCCGGTCGCCTTATTGTGGGCCTGGCCGACCCCATAATGGGCCTACTAAAAGAGGCCCTCTTAGTGCCCACAGGGTAGAAAGAGTTAAAAAAAAAAAAATAAACTATTCTGGCAGAGAGAGAGTTTCTATATCTATATAATCTCGGCAAATACCTCTTTACCCGCGGCGATCGAATCTCAAGCAGTCCTTTCGGTAAGGTGATCGAAGGCGAGTCCGAACGGAGTCGTCTGCCCCGGAGGTTTTCTTTAGACGATCGCTCTGAGGCGCGGGTACGATTCCTTTTTATTCGCGTTCTGCAGGAAAACTAGTGGGAGGAATTCTGATGCCATGTGTCTAAGTTCGATTTAGGTCCAGGTGTTGTTTACGTTAATTGTCTGGAATCGAACGTTTTCGACAAATTTATTACTTTTTTCTATCCGGTATTGTTACTCAGTTTACCTCATAAAATTGATAACAACTGTCAAACAAACGGAATTAATAATGCCGGTAGTGACTAAGGTCAGGATTTATATTGTAACCTTAGTAATAATTGTTTAAATCGGAGAGACATTTAATCGGTCTTATCTGCTAAGAAGTCGGAAGAAATAGGATGGGTGTGGGTTTATCCGTTGTCCTTTTCCTCTCCGATTTTTTTTAGGTTAATTGTAAGTTATTACTAATGTACTATTACTATTAAATGTAATAAAAACCATTAAAAGCGAACTTTATCTAATTTGAAATTAGGTAAATCCCCGTACAACAGTTCAATAAACGCGATAAAGTTTTTAAGTGCGAAAGATACCTCATTTGACATTTTTCATTTGAGCGCGTACATACTATCAGATTTTCCTGCATAATTTTCGTGAACTATTAGTATTTAAGTACAGTATGTACATTTTCTTTTCCCGCCTTCTGTCGATACACGTGGTCAATCTCGAAACTTGTTTCAATGTTGCCAGATCTCGACGCTTCTCGATTTGTGTTGCGACGACACAAAACTAGAAGCGTCAACATCTGGCAACACTGTTGCCAGATGTTTTTCCCATATTCCATACTTGCTTTATTCTGTCACCGGTTATTAGGCATTGAACCGCGCCTCTAACCGTTGGGACAATCCACACTTTTATAAGCATACTTTAAGATTTTAATTGTGTCTCTTTTTTGGCTACGCAGATTAAAAATTTTCGGTTAATAGTGCTTAGTGATGACAACGAAAACATTGTTTAATTTATATTAATATGTGTCACTTCTTAAGAAAATTTTAATAAATATATTTATCTTAATTATGAAAATATAATAGCATTTTTAATTTTTGGAAACTAACCCCTCTTTTTCGTGCTAATTCTTTGTTTCGTATAACACGGATTCGCATAACACAGCTATTTTTTGGAACATAACAGCCGTGGTATATTGGAGGTTACCTGTATAATTATGCATTATTATTGATAACTTTTACGCATAAAACGAAAGATCGAGTACATTTCTCTCATGAGCTGTTTAGGCCAATTTCAATTTATAACAAATGATTTGCTTCAGTTTCATTTTACTATATCGGCTGTTATATAACAGAGGGAAAGTATGTCCATCAGTAAAACAATGATCCCCTACATTTTTACACTATTTGATTCAAGGATTCTTAAAACATTGAGAAATGCAAAAAAAAAAAAAAAAAAAAAAAAATTAGAAGATTCCTCTGTCTGGATGGATGTTTGTGTATTAGGAAAATTGATACTTTTTAAATTTTGGTGGTTACCGTATTTTACGGACTATAAGACGCACTTTTTTCTTTGAAAAATTGTTTCCAAAATTAAAGTGCGTCTTATAGTCCGTAAAATACGGTAATTGTTCAGGCAGTTGGAGAGATAAAGGAAGTCGTGTGTATTCAAAGTAGTGTGGGACTTAATGATGAGTTTACTCATTATTAGCATTTACAGATTTTTTTAAAAATCTATCTTTATCCTGAAAATTAAGCTTTTTCTCATCTTATATTAGTTAAAAATATTTAGTCGACTTTAAAAAATTTCATAACAGATGGCGCCACACGCTGTTTTAAACTTTGCAGGAAAGTTAAGCAACTCGTTGCTAGATTTTTTATTATTGAAATTTAATTGTTAAATAATGTAAGACCAACGATTGTAAATATAACAGTCTGTTTCAAAATCATTCATGGGTCTATTTTACTTTGAAAAATATTACAAGATATTTCATATAAGTTTTTAAAATTATCTAATGATATACTTGTGCGAAAATTCATTTGTTATTTATTTTTATATATGATAATAAAACTGAATCTTTGAATTAAAAAGAGCAGTTCCAAAACCATTGCAACTTAAATGGCTTTATGACTACGATCTTGCATGATATACAGTGAAAACTGCTTAGGCAACCACCTGCATTCGACGGGCAGCTGTCAAAACGGGTAAAAATTTCTGGCACAGAATACAGTAGTTTATCCGTAGAGTCTTCGTATAAGTTATCCGTATTAAACGACCACCTGTGTAACGCGACCGCGAGCATCGATTTTTGGTCCGATACAATTTACAACTGTAATAAGTGACCACTTTCGCGAATATATCCGGTTTGAACTGTTGTTCGAACAAACCCATCTGAAAAACATTTTCCCCTCCTAATATAGTGAATTAGTCTAACAATAAAAGAAATTCATTTCAGTTTGTTCGAAATTGTCCGAAAAACGAAAGAAATGCAATGTGCTGTCATTAGAAGATTGTGTTAATGTTATCAGAAAAAGTGAAAAATGGTTTATCAGAACGGCAATTAGAGAACTGTGGGAAGAAGAAATTTATTTTACTGTAAACCTACAGTATTTTCTTTAGGGGTAAAAATTATTGTATACGATACAGTTAATCGGCTGATCTCATCGTTTGATAAAATTAATTTTATTTATTTATTTATTTATTTATTTTGAAGTTCGTATACAGTACATGTGCGATAAATAGTTTCTGTATCAACCAACTTTATTTCCACTTTATTTTTAGAAAAATAATATCTAAGTAATTTTCGCATGCAAAATATTCAAAAACAATAAACGAATTAATGCAAAAATCAGTTTTACAGGCAACCTTCCTTTTTCGATTCCGCCATTGTCATTGGACAATCGCGAAATGTAATGAAATCGTATTATGAGAAAAATAATAAAATCGTTTTATTATTAATTAATCATTTTTCTTGTTGTACTTCAGAAAATATTAAATATTAAAAAATACGGTATTTTTAAAGTTAAATAAGATTAAGCGAACGAAAACCAAATCCAAAATGATTGTAGAGATACCACGCGCTTATATATGGATGACGTAATACACGTAACTGAGGAGCGAACGAAAAGAACCAAGTTAAATTAAGACGAAAAAATGAGTGTGCATTATAATCGAGAAAATGCGAGTATTGTATTAATGTTTAAAATATTAGTATTATTTACTGAATAAAATCTGTCGTCATCATCTGAACGGCAAATTAATTTTCGACGTGAAAGTTTCGAATACGAAAGAGCTTTAATGTAAGTTGTAAATTGAAATTTAAAATATTTTTTGTTATAAAAGAATAAAATTATTGCGATTTAATTTAAATACATGTAATAGGATTATTATAGCAATTAATAGAAATATAAAAATATATTTTCATGTTTGAATTACAGTGGGTGATCGGTTAACGAACGGTTCGGACTACGAACAAATCAAATAACGAACACTTTCGCGACAGATTTTTATTTTCGGATAACAAACAACTCCCAGAAAAAACGCAAGATGAAGCAACGTAAAATAATGAATACCGATTGGCTTTCCCTTGTCTTCAAGCAACAATTCGAAACTTTTCGGAGCGCAAGAGACGTCGACATCGACACTCAACCCTGTATACAGTTTATCGGATAGTATTCCTTCGAACTTCAAAACTCTCCCTTGTAATTAAAGCCTTTTATTTTTCTAACAAAAAAAGTTTTTATAGTATTCGCGATACTGTCGGGTGGCACTCGTTAAATTTTGCGTGGGTTTTTATTTTCGAAAGGTCTTCAATGAAGACACCAAGAAACTCGGCGAGATATGTTTTCTTCTGAAAAAGACAATTAATGCCAATATCTCGTATTAAAGATCTTTTGGAGAAGTGGGAGGATGTCAGAACAACTGTCATAGAATGGCATCCAAACCAGGTAGAGGTTAGTAGGCGTAAGGATCTCTACAGTTACAATGCGTTTAATTACATTGAAAAATCTTGAAGAAAAGAGAAAAACAATCGGCATTAGACAGATTCTTTAACCCCCATAAACGGAAAAAACATGACTAATAAAAATGCAAGACTGTGTATGTATATATTTTCATTATTATATGTAAATAAACGTAGTAAGGAAGTATATATTTTTTTATTTTTTGGAGTTTCCAGAACGAATTAATCAAATTCCCATAAAAACCTATGGTAAATCGATAATCTGTTAACGAAGAATTCGGATAGCGAACAAAGTCTTGGTACGTATTAGGTTCGTTAACCGATCACCCATTGTATATTTAAATCTTTTCTTCGAAGTTCCAAAGTCCGAATAATAAAAAGAAAAAAGTAACTTCTGAGATCATAGTTAACTTAAAGTAATATGTTGTAGTGCATTAATAGGCTTAATAATCACATTTTAAAATGAGTAAAGAAGCGAAAGATATAAATTTGAACAGTATGTGATTCGTATGAGCAATATTTAAGTATAAATTTTATAAAAATATTCTAAATATGCTGGTGAAACTTCATTTCTCATAGGAAACTATTTGGGCAACATTTTCTGTTAAAAATCTTCTAGAAATTCCGAAAGAAATGGATTTTTTGTTAAAGAAGCCATACTCTAAAAAGTAAAACTATATGGAGATGCAAGCTGAACAATGAACAGAGAAGGCAACAAATTTTAAGATAGGCACAGTGGAGTGCGATTGGAAATGACAAAATTTGATAATAACTTATAGGAGGAGGAAAGACCAGATGAAAGAGTCTGGAAGTGGTCGACTTTCTTTTCGGGAATTTCATAAAGATTACGACTTCTTCTTTGGAATAAAAGCTAATGTTTGTCTTCCTCTTAAAACACTGTTAGCTTCAACAGTACCTTCAAATTTGGAATTTAATGAAAATTTTGAAGAAAGAGTGGCAGCAGCAACGGCAGCTTCACCACCAGGAAAGAAAGAAAGGAAAAAAAACAAACACCTGAGCTTTCAGAGTAATTTATACATTATGTTAAAAAACAGGAAGAAGAAGACGAAAGAAAATTAGTGTGGAAGAAATTAGAGGAGAATGAAAACGAAAAATTAAAAATTTTACAAAACATTAAATATAGTTTAAAAAATAATTTAAATGAATAAATAATTTTATTATTTTATGGTTTATAAAAAATATTAATTATATTATTTTTGTATTTTATTTTCATTTATTTTTATTTTAAAAACGGAATAAACGAAAAAATCTTGAGATAAGTGAAAATTCAAACAAATTATCATGATTAAAACATTTTCTGTTTAGTTTTCATTGTTTTTTTGTTTTTAATAAGTGCGGCAAACATCAGGTAACTAGTCTAATAAACAGTAAACATATCTAATGACAGTTGAAACATATTATCTTCCCCGTAAATATTTCTGACGTTTAGAACATTTCAAATATATTTTTTGTTATTACATGAGACACCTTCCTTGTCTTGAAGTGCATTCTTTTCAATTTTGAAATAGTCTGTCAAGTATATATGTTTAAATTTCCGATAAAGTTTTTAATTTAACTTTTCAAACTTCATATATACAAGGTTCCTACTTAATTTTTTTATTAATGCCCACGACTTTCTCTGATCAACATTGTACAAATTCCAACCCTCACATTTCTTACAGTACAGTACATTGACAAAATAAAATGGCATATGACTCAGTAAGCAGATATGCTATTGCTTATTCGACTTTTTAATTAGTTATTTTTTCTAATTAACAGTTACGTAAGTTTTATATTTGCAGAATAGTTAAAACTAAAAATAAAGTGTTTTATTAAATTAAAATAGTTTATTTTGTTATTAATCCACACCATAAATCTATGTGGCTTTCAAAAAATAAAAAGCCATTATTTATTATTCGTTAACAAATCCATGTACAAAAGTAAATATTAAATTTATCTCTTAACTAAATCCATTTAAATTAAAATTATTCATCGTTTTTTGTACTTTGTTATCATTTTTTTTTATCGGTTTATTAACTTTTGCCTTCAAACTGAGTGTAAATGGTAACTGTGAAAGATTCGTAGAGTTAAAATATTTCAAAAAACATTTAATCAATGTTGATTATTAAAAATATTAAAGACTTTATTCTAAAATTCATAATACTGCATAATTAATACAGCTGTGTTAAAATTTACAACTGACAGTTGATATTGCTAAATAATGTAAAGGAGTAATGTAGAAGTTAGTCAAAATTGCCATGGAAAGAAGTTAATTTCAATAACACGAAAACTTTTTTTTAACGATATTTTTCGGTGTTTGTTACTTGAAGTTCATCCTTAACTGAAGTATTTAAGCCTTATAAAAGTTCATTCTGAATTCGTGATGATAAATATTTGATTTTTGGATGTCAAAATGTCCATTATTTGATGTCTGTGCTAAAAATATAAACAATCATTTATGGCACTGAGTTAAATTTTATTTCTATTAATAAACAAATTGCATCAAGTTTATAATTGTATATGCTACCTATGATAATAAAAAAATGTGCACAAGTGCTTAAATTAGAGCATTCTTTTAATTTTAATCGAAAATATTTCTGTAAACTTATATTTACGTTAAGTATTATGCCTTTGTGTTTTTTCTATCGTAATTTAAAAATTATTTTGTATACTAGTACTTTTTATATATTAATAGGACTTATTATACAGGAAACTATGGATGCAGATATTTAGTCTTACAGATCAGAAGTAATGTGTTTTAGGTGAACTAAATAAAGAACATTATTTTTGCAGAAAGTATTAGTATACAAAATAAATTTTAAATAGACTGGGATTGATCGGATAACCGAAAAGTATGAAAAAATACATTATTAGTATAGTGTATTAGGTCTGGTTTAAATACTAGCCTCCCTTTCATAGTCGAGCCAGTGCTGCAAGCTAAAAGACGCAAAAATTTAACAAAAATAATATTAAAGTAGCCAAGACATAACCAAATATTGTAGCGCCACATCACTGGCGGACATTTGAATTTGCCGACTTGAACTCTGTCGGTTCACCGATAAGTCGGTTAATCGGAGGTCGAATAACGATGCTCTACTGTATTTAGAACTCCTCTCTGCGTTTTGCTTTTCAGTTCTTCCATAAAAATATATCGCCACGGAGAAGGCCGGGACTGGGAGGTTCATCACAATACACGTCAATGAGTACTCTCAGGGATAAGGTCGCAATTTTTAAAAATTTACTAAAAATTTAATTTTCATCAAATAGCTTGATAATATTATACATTATGTTACGAATTACATAATACTGTAAAAAATTATTATATTATACGTATGTATTGGGAATTCTCTAACCTATACTTGGATCATCATTCATCGCGTTATTAATCAACATTTTATGCAATAAAAATGAAATACAAGCTTAAAAATAATTTTCTCGTTAAACAGTATAAACATCAATCGGAGCCCAACTTTGTGACGTATTATAACCCAATACGGTCTGCGCACCAATTAGACTCCTCGCTGACAACGAATCTTAGCCCTTAATTCTCTTAATTTCTTTCTTAATTCGGCAACTGTCACATTCTTTAAATCCAGATTTTTATAAGCAGATTTAAACTTCCGCTTAGTTTTCACTGTTTTACGCACTACCGAAAGTTAAGTATACATCTTACTGACACTAGTGCCACCGGTGACGAGATCTAAACCGTGCAAAAGAATATTTTCAACAGTAAACAATTGCATGTCTTAATAAATTTTATTAAATTTAATAAAATAGTTGATTATTCAGTTTTGAAAGATTGTAATGTCGGATCAATAGGTATATAACTTTCTCTTCCTTTTCTGAGACCTCTTCCACCACCACCAACGATGAATGAATTTTATAATCAGCAACAAGAAAATTGTGGCTATTACACCCAAAAATGCATAACCGTTGAAAGGTATGTCGCCAATTATCGGACATATAAATGCAGATACATGTTTTGAGATGGTATATCTACTGGACTTCTGGATATCTAAAGGAAGGTTGCCAAGATACTCAAAAAGTGCTTGTAATCCCCATTGTTGTTTTGTTTTGCAGCATATTCGGTCGTAAATCCACTGCGAGATGGAACGTTCTAAAAAGTGATTTCATTTAATTAACTAGTCTGATTGAAGTAACTTTAGAAACCACAATTCAAATCATTTACCATCGGGAAGTAATCTTGCATAAATTCATTTATTAAATTACAGTCGCGCTTGCTGAAATCGTAGGTTATCAAGCAAGACAACCACGAATCATTCTCCTCCGAACAAAATGTTCCTGAGAAGTAATTTTCTATTTTAAGCTTGAGGCAACCCAAAAACCCGACTCTACCTCTTTGGAAAGTCTCGCGCACTCGGGTTGATCTAATGGTGAGAATTTATAAGTCAGAACCTTACTCTATCTAGAATTATTATAGTAATATTGTACTTACTTCGGACAACAAATGAGTGCAAACTGTATCCAGTTATTACTATAAAACCGATGACAACAAATATTCCTTTAAAAATAATTCTTGGCGAATTTTCTCTAGTTAAACTGAAAGAATCTGGTGGAAACAATCGGTCTTAAATGTTTTCGATTCTTACAATTAAATTGATTATTGTCAACAATACTTTTACCTTATTAGTAGGGGAAATACGTAGAAAATGACATATGGTTCTATTTTAGGTTCATAACTCTTTATTGGTAAATCACAGCACTGTCATATTCTACACCAATCATCTGTGGTTCTTTACCTATGAAATATAATAAACATTTATAATACAAAAATAATAGAAAAAAATATTGTTAGTTTAATTAAGATCAGCAAAAATCCATTTTGTCCATATACTATGAACATTACGTAAGTAGAAAACGACATACACATAAAAACTATAAAATTACTGTCAAAGTTCACAAATGAAACGCTTGGTTCTTTTAGAAACGTCAGCGCAAGAAGCGTGAGCCCAATGCAAACAATTTAACCACCGTAACCCGTCATCTCCAGGCTTAGATCGGGAAAAAAGATCTTTGCAATATATGGAAGGACAGTCCTTTTCATCATCTTGAGAGTTTTCAGGAAAATATTCTTCTTCACTGTCTTCAAGTAACGTTTCGGTAGTGTTTCGTCTCCTTTTCTCTGGCGGAGTTTTGGGCTCATTTCTTCGTTTAATTGCTTTCATGTTAGGAGTAGAAGTTAAAACTAAATAGGTTTGTCGAGTCCTTTGCTTATTTTTTCCTTCACCACATATAAAACGTTATTTTGGAACTGGAGAACACTCCTCAATAGACAAAACAAGAATAAAGGACGATGGATGTTCTTTAGTAACAGCAAATGAATAATATTGAATTGAATGAGTTAAAAAAGTTCTTGCTCAGTGTTTGCTGATGGAACCTGAGATGAATTATCGGCTTGTTTTTCGGTAGGTGCTGTTATTTCAGCTGTATTATTGTCGTTAGGTGTGACGGCATGGGATCTCTGTAGCTGATATTGAGGTCGTGTAGTTGCAGCACCTAAACAATGTTGGATACAGGAAGCGAAAATGAATCATCTTGCTGCTGTGTAGATGGTCCAGGAATGGTAACTGGACCAGGACTTGTTTGCTGATGACGTTGCTCATTAGAAGTGTCTTCTAGCAGCGGTATGTTTGTAGTTTCCGCAGGCTCGTACATATAATCGGGAAATATTTCAGGATTTAGATGCCAAATATCAGTGCTTTTAAATTCATGAGAACCATTTCGCACTGTAGCTGCCTTGCCATATGCTTCGTTGAACAGGCTGGCTATCTGAATTTGCGTAACAACACGTCTAGGGGCCTTAGTCTCGAGTTTTTCGTGTTACAACTCCCAACGTGTTGAACGTGTTACGTTGTACCATCTCACACACTGACGTCAAATCGGTAGTTTCGAGTTATAACTCACGTGCTTTTCTATCTCACCATGTGAGTTGCTACTCACATTGAGTCGCGCATGTGAGATCGCTACTCGAAAGTGAAAATGGCTGACAGATACGCAATTCTTATCGCTATCGAAGAGTTAGAAAGAGCCGAAAGACGTTGTTTGGAAAGGCAACGAATTTTTCGACCACGAATCTTCACGATGAACATCTTAGAAGATTATTTAGGCTTTCCAAGGAAGTGGCATCAAATTTAATAAATACACTTCGACCGACACTGAAAGAACAGACTAGAAGATCGGCATTAAGTGTTCAAACTAGAGTAAGTTTAAATTATTTTAATACAGTACAGATATATGAATGCTAAATAGTCAATTATTAAGTTTAAATGATATTACAATATATTTATTTAAAATATCTTCCTCTAGTAATAATTGCATGAGTAAAAACTGCATACATTGTATGTCACTATAAATTGTAAAAAACGTTGTTAATTTTAGTAAAAGAATTAAATCTTTTAGAATTAAAATCTTAATGTTATCTTTAAATTTATGTTAAGAGTATTGTGTAATAGTATTTTTTATTCTTAATGAATTATTGCTAGCATTTATAAGTAAGTTTGATTCTATTTTATTTATCATGTATTCTTTTACTGTTAATTAGTTTTTGGCAGCTGTAAGATTTTTTGCCTGTGGTTCCTACCAGTTAGGAATAAGCCAAGATTTTACTTTAAGTATTAGCCAGAAGTCAGTAAGTCGAGCTATTAGAAGTGTTTTAGTAGCTATAAGGGATAATTTATTAAAGGATTGGGTTAGAATGCCATTCAATGTACAGTACAAGATCATGCACAATTGAAACAGCAGTAAGTGAATTAACAATATTGTGGCATTCTTAATAATAATAATAATAATAATAAATTGTACATTCTTCATTTTAGATTTTATGAAAAATACTCTTTCCCAGGTGTAATAGGGGCAATTGATTGTTGTCATGTAGCAATCGTATCACCACTTGTTGAGGATATCAATTATCCAGAGCATATCTATGTTAATAGAAGAGGATATCACTCTCTTAATGTTCAATTGGTAAATATTGCATTACTTATCTATCAAAATATATCTAGCAATTAAAAAGTTACTTTTGATATTTATTTTATTTTTATATTGAATTAGTAATTCATTGCTGAAAGTGAATTAGCTATGAGCATATGCAATAAAGAATCAACCAACATTTTTTATTTTGATTCAGAACATCACAAAATATCATCTTACAAGAAAATGTTGGTTGATTTCTTATTGCATATGTGGATCCAATATTGGTATGCATTTATATAGAATTAATACATAATTTCATTCAATATACTTTTCTCAGATATGTGATGCAAACATGTACATAATGAACGTAAATGCTCGTTTTCCTGGTAGTGTACATGATGCATTTATATGGAAAAATTCGAACGTTAGAAAAGCCTTTCAGAGATGGCATAACTGCAACAGGAATGCACATACTTGGCTTTTAGGTAATGATAAATTTAAATATATTATTATAGTTGTTAACATCAAGTCTCTGTTTAAATTTCCAGATACTTTATAAATAGTTTGTAGGTGGTATTTACAAATCATAATTAGCTTATCAAATTATGTATTGTATTTTCTAGGTGACAGTGGATACCCTTTGGAGCCGTGGTTGCTGACTCCACTTCGTACAACCAGTACTCGAGCTGAAGTAAAATATAATAATTGCCTCACTGCAGCTCGAAGTATAATAGAGCAATGTAATGGACTCTTGAAAAATAGATGGAGATGTTTGTTGAAACATAGGGTGTTACACTATCATCCAGAGACAGCTTCAAACATTATAATTGCATGTGTTGTGCTTCACAACATTTGCATAAAAATAATGTTGCTCTGGAGGATAATACAGTAGAGTATCGATTATCCGACACCCGATTAACCGACTTATCGGTTAACCGACCGCGTTCTAGTTGGCAAATTCAAATGTCCGCTAGTGATGTGGCGCTACAATATTTGGTTATGTCTTGGCTACTTTAATATTATTTTTGTTAAATTTTTGCATGTTTTAGCTGGCAGCACTGGCTCGACCATGAAAGGGAGGCTAGTATTTAAACCAGGCCTAATACACTATAATAATGTATTTTTTCATACTTTTTGGTTATCCGACTTTTCAGTTATCCGACCAACCCCAGTCCCCAATTAAGTCGGATAATCGATGCTCTACTGTAATATATTACAACCAGAAGACCAATTACAGAATATCATACCATCAGAATTTGAAAATACATCAAATAATATACTTTTTAATGAAACCAGAAGGATTCAACAACAACTGATAAGCTTGTGTTTTTCTTAAAATAATAAATAAATAAATATTATATATATATATATACATATATGTCTGTTAAGAGCTTGCCTTTTTCAAGAATATTCAGATATAAAGAACAGAAAAATCAGTCTTTGAAAAACAAATTTAATTTGAAAATAAATAAATTATTATTCTAAACATACATAATTTATAATATTTGAGAAAATATATTATTTTGGGATAATATATCAACAATAGTAGTTAATGCTGTTGCAATTTTTTTAAATGAGTCTCTGTTTTCTTCAGATATGGAAAGTTCTTTCTCCATCAATTTCATTTTTTTCTGTTCTAGTTGAATAAATGAATCTGTTCTTTTCGTTGCTTCAGTTACTTCTTGTTCAGCAGAAATGTGTTTTTTTCTTTTTCTTCCTTTTACTACAAAACATAAATTCACATGGAAAATTTACTATAGCTATAAAATAACTAAAATTAATTAATTCTATAAAATTAATTCTGTTACACTAAATCTTAACTTTGTATATTAAATGACTTAATACTATGCAGTTCATTTATAACAGATTCTATAAATTCAGTTCTTATAATTAATGCTACAGTTGCTTTAATGTAGTAATTTTAAAATATTTTAAAAATTGACTTACACTGACTCTCTCCTTTTGATAAATCTGTATATTCACTATCTTTAGATAAATTGAAAACAATTGAAAACCATAACAAATTTTTGTGTTATAATTATTTTGTATATGAAATTATTTATTTTGATACATACTAAACCTTTTCAGAATCAGAAATAAAATTTATTTCTGTCACAGTGATATTTTCAATTTCTGGCAGTGCTGTAGATTCCTATTATAATAAACTACATTTTAAAAATATAAACAGAGATGATAGTAGTACTGATAGAAATTTCAAAACTTATTATTAATACTGCCCATTAGATACAGAAAAATAATGAAGTATAACATTTTTTAAAACACGTTGTTGATCTTTATTCATTTTAAATTTAAAGACTATTATTCACCTCAGTCTGCAATATGTTTGAAAATTCTTCAACTTCCGATTCCACAGTGTTTTGCTGCCCCAAAACCACTGTATCTCCCATAATAGAAATAATTCTTTCTTGTAAAGAAGATAATTTTTCATTCAATTCTCTGCCACCCCCAGTCTTTCCTCTGCTATTTTTTATTCTCGATATGCCTTCTCTTTAGCATTTCTCTTCATGTCAAGCCAGCACTAATAAAAAATTTTATTTCATGAAATTATACAGCAATTTTTCCAAAAATAAAAAGAAGTATAATTCATAGAAAAACAGAAGGAATTAAAACGATAATAAATTATATGTATAAATTATTAAGAGCATAGACACCATATTAAAATTATTTATTAATGAGAAGTGTTAAGTTCGTTGAACAATTTAAGAAACAGATCAAAGAAAAAAACTGAAGAAAGGATTAAATTAAAATACTTACTTTTTTCCATTCCACAACGGATTTTTTTGCTCCAAAGCACGCATTTAATTTTTGAACTAATTCCTTCCACATATCTAATTGCTTTTTTCTAGTAAACTCGTTGTCAAATTTTCCAGAGTTCATTTTCTTGTTTTCAATGTATGTGACTAATATTTCCTTCTGTTCGTCACTGATTTTTTTAAATAAAGCATTGAAGGTCTCCATTTTCTTTATCGCTATAACACAAAAGTAACTGCAACACGTGCAAACTAATTCACGTGGATTTGTTTACAACTTGTTACAGTTAAGATGATTGGTCAAATCATTATAGTCGCAAACCCAAATGCATTGTAAATAATCCCATCATGCTTAACGACATACGTAACCAAGTGAGTATGACATATTTCCTCTCGCTTTTCGAGTCCGCTCGACGGGTCTAACTCGAGACTACCGATTATGTGAGTCATAGTAACACGAGTGAGTTGAATGACGTCAATTCGAGTACAACACGAAAAACTCGAGACTAATGGCCCAGGATATGCTTTCAGCCACTTTCAGCATTCTGGCAAAACGACGAATAATACAGAGAAACCGAATTGCTCCCTGTAAAATTGGCTATCTAAAGGGAAAAAAGCAATTTGGAACCGAGTTCAACACATTGAAAAAAATTTTAAAAAAAAACTTTTTTTTTCAAATAAAACAGATGGTTTCTTTTAAAGAATATTGAAAGATTTTTTTTGAAAGCCATTTTTTATAATTAATAAAACGTTAAGTGGTTAACTTTACGATACACTAACAACATTTATATAGAATTAATACGTAATTTCACACAATATGCCTTTTTCAGATATATGATGCAAACATGTACTGTACAGAATGAATGTAAATGCTCGTTTAACTGGTAGTGTACAGTACGTACTATCAGATTTTCATGCATAATTTTCGTGAACTGTTAGTATTTAAACACAGTATGTAAATTTTCTTTTCCCGCCTTCTGTCCATACACGTGGTCCTTCTCGAAACTTGTTTCAGTGTTGCCATATCTCGACGTTTCTGCTTTCGAACTTGCCATATGTTTTCCATTCCTTATTCCATACAGATTGCTTTATTCAGTAACCGGTTTTTAGGCATTGAACTGCGCCACCGACCGTTGGGACAATCCACGTCTTTTCAAGTATACTTTAAGACTTTAATTGTGTCTGAATTTTGGCTACGTAGATTAAAAATTTTCAGTTGATAGTGCTTAGTGATGACGAAGAAAACATTAAATTTATATTAATATGTATCACTTAAGAAAATTTTAATAAAGATATTTATCTTATTTATGAAAATATGGTAGCATGATTTTTTAATTTTTGGAATTATAAGAAGACTTAAATCTCATTTCAGAAAAAGTTTTTTACAAAAAATTATTACAAATATGGAAGATAATAATAAAATGGTAATTTCTTTATTAGATGCAGTTGATTCTTTGGAAAAATTTTGGTGTAAGGTTAGTTCGCTAATAATACCAAGTTGTTTTCGCCATGCAAAATTGTGTAATAGTCAAACAGCTATTACATCTATAAATGATGAAAATAATGAGGACGACGACATTCCCCTATCAGAATTAATTAAAACACCAAAGTTTCAGAAAACAGCAAATTTTTGTCATCTGCTGCTACTGAAGATGAGAGTGTAGCTAAAGATTTAATAACATCCGAATTTTATACAGATGCAGATATTGTTGAGCAAATTAACCCTCGGGGTGCCTGATGAAGAAATTTCTGCCGAGCGCCTGGTGAAATTTCGGCGGCAAAATAAAACACTACATTATATGGCTTGTAAAAATAACTTCAATGTTATGTTAATATATATATATATACAATAGGTTTATTAAGACATATTTAGAATAAAACAATCATTGATTTACGTGAAATATTTATTTACACGACTACATAATAAAAACATGAAGTTTTTTGTTGTAACAAAAATATTAACTTTGTTTCTCTAAAAATCATGATATCATCTCATTATAATTTAAGTATTTTGGCTTCATTTTAATGGCACTTAATATAATTATCTGTTAAAGCATAAAAATTAAGCTTTTTCAGTTAAAATTTGAAATTGAGAATTCACGCATTTTTCCCACAGGAATTTCGCATGTCCCATGCAAATAAATCTGGATAATTTTTTACAGACGCTCAGTAGCTGCTTAAACGTTTATCTACTGACAACGTAAACGTGTTATAAATCAAGCAAACAAAAAAAATACGAATTTCACACAAAAAATATTACTTACACTTTTGCAACGCGGAGCGCCTGGTGTGGTCTGTGAGGCCCGGCACTTATTCAAACATGCCTTGTTCGCAGGATATTGCGCGATGAACTAAAACTTTTGCGGGGATCGCAAGCGCATGAAGAGAACTGAAGCTACTAATAACCTTAAGTCGCTAACGCAAATATTAAAATAGTTATGAACTTATGAAAATTAGTCGGGCCTCTCAGACACCACCAGGTACCCCGAGGGTTAAATCTTCAGACGAAAAAATTGTGGATGATGATGATGATGAAGATGAAACATCTGACAGAGAAAATGCAATGCCGTCAACCACGTGTAACGCAATAAGATTATTGAAGATGTTTTAAAGGTCTCGGAAAACTTCATCGGAAATAACGAACAAAGTCTATGATTTAGAAAATGACATTGATAAACAAATTTTAGGTGAAAAAAGCCTACAATCTAAAATAACTGACGTTTTTTAAAGTAAATATTGTTATTGTGTCTTTTTAATCGGTATACATTAGTTTAACCTTTTTGTTGTCTTATAATTCGACATTATTCTCAAAACCCTAAGTGCCGCCATTATCAAAACTTAAGACAAATAGAAATTTCTAATAAAAAGTATTTTTTTAAATTTTTAATGAAAAAAAGTGACACAACACAACACAAGAAAAGTGACACAACGGAAAAAATAGCAATTTTGAGGTTAGGTTATGTCATTGAAAAATGGTACGAAGCGCCCCAAAGTTCACGACAAGCGTAACATCTCTATCTCGAAAAATTAAAAAGTTATTAGAAAAGCAAGAAAAGTGACATAACTCAAAGACCTCACCTATATTTACCTGATGAGACCTCACATTCGACGAGAGCAGAGCTACAGATCCATAATGACTATGCTATGGAATATAATAGAATTTACTGCCATAAATACTTACTGATATTAAACGCAGCTTATACTATAAGTTTTATAGTAGTCTCTAAGTAGATTTTTCTCAAATGTTGCATTTTTGAGTTGTGTCACTTTTCTTGCCGGGTGCGATTTTATGTTTTCAATTAAAATAATAAAAAAAGTGTAAGATTCCATTAGAAAATAAAATTTCTCGAAACCATCTTGTTGCAGAAAGAAATTCGCTGAAAAACCGACAATAATTACAAACCAGAATTTAAATTTACTGTTAGAAAATTTTTTTAAAATCATTTTCTAGACGTAGATATACACATTTTGTCTAGTTTCTGTTTCGAATTCTGATCGACTACGTTGTTCAGTTTTGGTTTGATTTCCTCAACACATCATGTAAAATGTAAAATTTGGAATAAAAATAAATTTAAAATATTCAAATAATTTATATGCCAGGCATGGGCAAATGCGGCTCCTTTTCAGTTTCATGCGGCTCTTGCTGAAAGTGCTATCCTTCCCAGCCTTACTATACTACTCGCTACGACAGTACAGAACTGCGGCTCCCATGCATTTTGCAAAACCTACATTTCGGCTCTCACCGTACTCTTGCTTGTCCACTTCTGTTATATGCAATTTATCAAATTTTTACAAATAAATTGTACTGTAAATGGATATTTCATAAGAAATAATAAAAAAATTTAAATTAACATATTCAGATAAGAAAACGGAAGTTAGAAGTAATGAAGATATTGATTATATAAAGCTATTATTCTCTTATTGAAGACCACGGCAGATTAATGTCACGTGACTACAATACAAAACTGAAATCAATCGTTTCGTAATAACCTATTCAAAAATATTTCTCTTTTAAGAAAATCTACATTTGGTTTATATTTACGATGTACAGTACATGTTCTTGAAAATAAAATTGTTTTGTTCGATTAAATCTTGATTTCTTTAAATCTTTTAGTGTCGGTAATGCTCAATGCAGCAAATAATATAGTTAAAGTTAAACCTCGGGTTTCGAACTTAATTCGTTCCTAAAAGTTGTTCGAAAACTAATTTGTTCTAAAACCGAAACAAATTTTTCCATAAGATACAATATACAATGTGTTAATCCGTTTTCGACCCTGAAAACAAAGCCTTTTTACCTATAATTCATGCATAAAAATACATGCAAATGCAATATAATATTCGACTGCATTTTATAATATTTATGTACTGTATTTTAAAATCAAAATGTTCTGTCACCGTTAACCGAAACCGAAACTAACTCTTTACAGAGAAGTGGTATAAAGAGAAAGACCAAGTCTATAAAGACGGACAACACTACTTTAGCCACACTTTCTGAAATATTATGTGTTAATTTCTTTGATTTCAGATTTAATTTGAATTTAAATAAATTAATTCAGTTTTATTTTATTTTCAGTTTTACTTTGGGTTTCGGTGTAAAGGCCAGAGTTTTATTTATCATTTTATGATCTTTCGGTTTAATTAAAATTACTGCAGAACGCGTTCGTTTATTCCGACCGGAATAAACCAAACTAATTCTATAAGCTTTTATATATACTGGCTATTAACGAGGACACGATCCCCACGTAGTGACAGACATTTTGATAAGTTTCTTAAAACGAGTTTTACCACACATATTTTTGAAATTTACTGTTAATAATGTCGGATGAAACAACTACTGCCAGAAGTACTTTATAAACCTGGGAAAACCCGAGCGTAACAAGATAACACAGCGTTTTTCAAACTGTGGGTCGCGTTAAAATCTATATAGGTCTGAGAATTGATACTGTGAAGCTCCGGAAGTGGGTCGAGAATACATGACAAAAAACAATTTTTTTTTTTTGATTTCGTATACAAGAAAATAATGATAATAATTATAATATAAATTAAATGTTGTAAAAAGAAACCGACAAACAAAAAAGGGAAACAAAAAATAAAAATTTTATGGCCATAAAAGGTCATGTTTGTAGAAATTTTCTAGAAAGACATAGGACTACTTCTGGTGTTAAAACAATAGATGAATCTAATCCTAAGATCGAACATCTTCGATAGGATAGGGATCTTCGAAAGGAAATCAAATGGAGGGCGGGGGCGAGTCGGTATCGACCTATCGGAGTGTTCAGTCTGGGACCCCAAAAAAATTATAAAACAAACATTCTCAAGGACGCGGAGAGCTTCTCCCCGACATTTTATTGTGTGACTCCATACGCCAATAAGGAAATCGCCCGTACATATCTGTATCGAATCGGTTTGCATCTCGACTAGTGACTTTTTCTTTCCACGGTCCCGGGACCAGCGACTTTCCGAAAGGGATCCGAGAGAATCGTTCCAGCAGGATTCACTTTTCGAGGAACTAAACCAAATTAGAAGACTTGACATCGCTTACTATCAACTGTTGTAGCTGTAAGCTTATTCTTTTGATTATAATAAACGAGGAAACTATTTGTAACTGTTGAGTTTGTCTCTGTAAAACGCTCCCACTCACGCTTTGGAGTGACTGGGACATTCTGACGTCACACGCGGTTCGACGACCTTCTGCAAAAATACTTGTAATACTTGCATTACTGAAATATTCTTCAAGAACTAGCAACAATAGATGCATACGTTAAATACCTCAAAATTTTAACAAGCATTTTCTTATTATTGTCATTTAGTAATAAAATTACGATTGTAGAATGTATAGGAAATTAATGATTTTTCTATTCTAAATACAGTAGAGCGTCGATAAGTGGAACCAATTGGGGACTGGGGTCCTTCCAGTTAATGATTTGTTCCAGTTTCCGACTTTGTACGAAAAAATACATTAACCTGTCCGATGTTCAAATTTTTCTCCGTTGCGTGTCGCTTCGTGTTGAATTTTCGTCGATTTTAAGCCTAACGAAAATTTTTATAATAATCATCGAGGCTATCGTATCGTTAAAAATTATTTCTGCATTTTGTACAAACAAAATAAATATATTAAAGAATATAAAAAACATGAAAATTATACTTTAGAAGTAAATTTAGTATCAAAAACATTCGATTCAGCACGACACAGTCCGATCGAAAATCGTTCCACTTTCCGGCCATTCCACTTACCGACGTTCCACTTATCGACGCTCTACTGTAATATCAAAACAGATATTTTATTTAAGGTCGTACTCACAAAGCCCTTTAAGTTGCAATAATTTTGAAAACACACTGTTGTTTTTTCAAAGTTCTACATTTATTATCATACATAAACATAAATAACAAATTACTTTTGGCACAAGTGTATCAATAAATAATTTTAAAAAATTGTTTATGTATATACAAAATGACATTGAAGATAACTTTATACAATCTGTAAGTGCATTTTAAAATAGGGTTAATTAAGTTTATAAAAAACTTGTAATATTTTTCAAAGTAAAATGGACCCCTGAATAATTTTGAAACGGCCTGTTATACAGTCTTACGTTTTTAACAGTTAAATTTAAATAATAAAAATTTCAGCAACGAGTTGCTTAACTTTTCCGCCAACGTTTAAAACTGCGTGTGGCGCCATCGGTTACGATATTTTTTAAAAGTACTTTTCATATTTTTGACTATTATAAAAAGGAAAAGAGCTTAATTTTGAAAATAAAAATGGAGTTTCATTAAAAAAACTGTAAATGCTAATAAAAAATAAACTCGTCATTAAGTTCGACTCTACTGGAGATACACACGACATCCTTTATCTATCCAACTCCTTGGACAATTAATCACCAATATTTAAAAAAATAAATTTTCCTGGCACACAAACTTCCATCCATTATTCAAACATTGGTGTTATTCAGTCAATCACTCAATAACCCAAGACAATTTATTGTATTAGATCTTCAATCTTAATTTTACAAGGAGGTGGCTTCTTGGCTACTAAAAGTTCTACGAAGACAGACAGCGCTGAATATATGGCACTCATAAACTGTAACAGAATATTCAAAAATCATTACATATACCGAAAAAGATTTTATACGATTTTTAGGAATACGAATTGATTTGTGTACATGCAGTTAAAAATCATTATCTACAAGTTAAATAAAGTATAACAGAATGTATTGAATGAACTTACTCGAATAAAGAAGTTCTTCTTAACATAAAAGAATCCGCCGACGGTTATTCCAAACGGAGTTTTACCAAATCTTTTCATAAAATTCAGCATCTTTTTGAAAGAAATAAAATCATTATTAACACGTTAAATTAATTGACCAATTGAAGAAGTATAAACGAATTTGAATTACTTTCAGTTTGGTTTCTAACGGCAGATCGGCAGAACACAACTTATCGATTTCGATGAACTTTCCATATAACTTCAAAAATAAAAAAATTAATGTCATAAACAACAATTCCATAATTCGTATATAAATTGTTATATATAATATTGAAATTCATAAAACACAAATTGTGATTTTAAATGCAAACCTACCAAATTTTGTTCGATACGCTTACTTTAATACGTTTGCTCTAAAGTTTCGCATTTCCCGGTCATTTTTTGGACCTAGGATTTTGGGAAAAAAGTGAACTGTTTCCCAGGATAGAATTAATTATTTTCAAAATATACAAAATATCTTGAAATCAAATGATGTACTTATTTTTCATTTTCAAAGTAATTTAATACGTTCTGCAACTTCCAAAATCACATAAATAATGCTGTGTAAGATATATATTAAAAATTACCTTGGAATTACGTAAAAATTTTCACGAATAGAAAAAATTTATTAAAGTTTGCTCAAAACTGCATACAACAACAACAGCATCAACAACAAAAAGAAAAAAAATGCTTAGAATTGAGTCGAAAATTTAAAAAAATGAAATTAAATCAAACTTCTAACTTAAAAAATAATTTTGGTACAATAAAATAATTATTGTACATTTTTATAATAAGATTTTAAAAAGCAAAGATGGTCAATACTCCCATCACTCAAAGTGATTCTTATTTTCGTAATGAAAAGTCCTGCTATCGAGAATGCCCTTTCCGATTCAATTGATGTGGGTGGAATTGTTTTTGATGCATTTAAGAAAACACAGATGTTATGTGTTTTATTTTTACCTTTAGCCTAGAAGATTTCTAATTCGTTTTCGAGATTGTAGTACTCCTTTTGCTCTTGTATTCTTGCTTTGTCTACCTCGGCTTCTTTAATAAAAACATAAAGCTTATAGCCCGATAATTTGGCAGTTCGTTTATCTTTAATAATCAGGTTTATGATGAAAAACTTCATACTTGCAAACTTTGTACTCGTTTGTGTCCTTTCCCAATTTGCACAACCTAGCGTTACGCAGTTATTGAAGTTATTTGGCATGGTTAAAAATTCAGACGGCATTAGTACTATTATTCCAAATATTATAGGTTCTAACAAGTAAAGAATTTTCAGAGTTCTGCCACGAATAAGCTACATATTGATTATTGACCATTTGTGACAGGCCAGATGGCCGAGCGGTCAAGGTGGCAGCCTACCGATCTGGGGGACCCGGGTTCGAATCCCGACGGGTCGAAAAATCCCCAGGAATTTTTCGAAGGGTGGTCCGTCCGGATATGTCGGGCCCCGTCCCTCACCACCCGGCAGCCTCATTGTGGGCCTGGCCGACCTCATAATGGCTTGCAAAAGAGGCCCTCTTAGTGCCCACAGGGCGGAAAGAGTTAAAAAAAAGTCCATTTGTGACATACCATAACAAGTGAAAATTTAAAAAAGTATAAGTAGGTTTAAAATTAATAAATAAATACAATAAAATGTGTTCTGACAGTATATGAGTTAATTATACTTTCTGTTTGCAAAATTCTTCAACCTTAACATAAAGATTTAAAAAATAAACTTTCAAGGAATTTGCCGGGTTAAAAATCCACCGGGACCCCGTTTGAGAAGCCCTAGTTTCTTCCTCATTTGTTTCGAACATACTTAGACAAAATCTTTTTAAGAAAACAAATGGCGCGATGTTTCAATTAGATTTTCAGATTCAAATACTTTACTAACAGAAATATTACGTAATTTGTTTTTTAAAGAGTTACGTAAACGCATGTTCGAAGTGAAAACACAGGTGCTTAATGAGTTTAATACTACAGAAGGAAGGAAGAATGAGATATAAATTACTTCTTAAATATTATTAAAATTATTATTTCAGGCCTTTCATATTACAATATATCTGCCCCGTTATTCAATGAGAATTGCATTCAGTAGGGAACGAGGGTCCAGGTTACCAAAGAAGAAAATCTACGGTGGCCAACTTATATTTGTGATTAGTACACAGCAGTAATTTCTGAACTTATTATGCCCACGGATTCTTTCTCGTAGCAAAAACTCGACTTTGAACTTTCGAGTGAAATAACTTTATGCAACTACTCAATAGCAGAATTACAGATTTAACTTTGATGTATTGAATGGTGAATGGTAATGAAAAAATAAAATATAAATAAAATATTTTGATATTTAAAGTAATATTTCTTGATAAAATTACTAGCTAAAACTTGGCCATTTCTCAAAAATAGGTATAATATAGTGTAAACAAAAAAACAAAAATGTATAATTTATTTCTTATTGGGTTATAAATTACATAACAAAAATATAAAATTTATTTTCTATGTATCTATTTTTAATATATGGTTTAATTTAATAATAACTACCAATTTATATATCACTATTCATTTTTAACATTGATAATAATGAAAATGAGTCAAAATCATTTAACTTTTTATTAAACCTTTGTGGACTTCCTGATGTTTCCCACGCACCCCCAAATTAATTTTAATTTGCCAGAGACCACATCCACTGTTCCAAGTACCCCCAGGGGTCCATTGGAACCACTTTGGAAAAAAGTGATATAAAGGATATATTTAAGTCTAGTATCGTAATCCCTAAACTAAATACCCTTAAATACATATATATAAATTGTATGCAATGGGTGTGAGTATGCAAGTAGCAATAAAAATTTCTTGTACAAATGGAAATGTTCTTTCTCCGCTAAAATATTAAAATTATAGCTTAAACCTAAACAATTTTTTTATTTAAACTAATTACGATACACAAATATCTGGAATAAATTGTCATAAGACTTTCATGAGAAGTTCTTGTAAAATTCTGAATGTTAATTTAATTTTGGTTTCATGCTAATTCTCAAATAACAAACGAAATGTATTTAGCAGCAAAACATATTTAAGGGCGTTTGAAAGCATTTTCTTTAGTCGCCGATGTTGAAACATGTAAAGAAGGTAAAAAATTAATTCGTTTTTTTAAAACCTTTTAAATTCAGAGTAATGTTATAAATCTTCAAAAAAATTGAGAAACGCAGATAAATTAGTCAGTCTAAAGACAAAGATAATCTCTGCAACTGATCAAGAAAATTAATACTTCTCTATATTCAAAATATTGAAACTTTGAGATTATTTATTATGAAGATATCTTAAAATTAATGATACAGTTATTCTTGACATACCCACTAACATACAAAGATATTTAACTACGAAGCCCAATAAAAAATCTCAGAGGAGTTTAAATTAAATCTTGGAAATCTTCGTGTTTTTAAGAGATATTCTTGAAAATGTGATGTCAGATATTCTTTGGGAATAATTGACAAAGTTAAGTAAAGTTAAGCATAAAAGTATTCAAAAATTTTCAAATCCTTATCAGAAACAAATGCCTTTGGACAATGATTTATTTGTAAGTCAATACGATCTACATATTTCAGGTTTTAACTGCAATGGGATATTAAACTTACATTCGCTTATAGAGCAAATCTACCAATATATATGTAAAAGATAAAGAACATTCGTCATTCTTTAACAGAACTAGGCATACATTAAGCAATTACAATAGAAAACATTTTGTTTTTCAATCGTTTGTCATTTTAATACTAAGTTTAACATGGAATAAGTGATTAATTTAGTGTTTATACATGTTATAAATGCTGTTAAAATCTTATTTATAAACATTTAAATTTTTTTATTTTTAACAGTGATTCTAAAGCTATTTACTTAATAAGATAGGATAGGTTTAAATTTAACTCACCAATGATGTAAACCGAGATACTTGGAAAGTCAAAACCGTACTAACGACTGTAAAAGCTAATGAGAGAATAAAAAGTGCCAAACGCATGAAAACATCAAGTTCGAAGAAAAAAAATGCGCAGAAAAGAAAACATGTTTGATATATTGCGAAACAGTATACTGCTGGAGAGTATGTTTCACACACTAGATTGAATTCTTGTATATAACTCCATAAATTCCAATGAGTTTGAATCAAGCTTTCGATCTTAGTTTTGAGGAAATTTTCTTCTGTTGTCAGTCCCTCGACTACATCAGATAAATACTTGAATCTCTTTGACAGCATAACGGCAGCTGCACCAATTACAAGAATACAACAATCTAATTGTCCAACTGCGTAAATGCACATTAACGTGATGTTCAAATTACAAAATGCAAGCTCAAAGTTTGAATCAGTTATTCGTTCTAATGTAGGATACAAAAACAAGTCGATTACGGTAATAACTGTGATTGTTGTAAAGAATAAAAGCGTAAGACCAGCTATAAAAATGATTTGAATATCATCTATTATTTTTTTCTCTCCTTCATATCCACAGTTATTTCTAGGCAAATAAAGTCTTTTTCTTTTAAACAAACTAAATTGAAAAGCTAGAAAAATAAGCAATGTAATTATAATAAATTTTACTAGTATTTGATTATTAGAGAACATTTGGATCCATCCGACACAAACCAAATTGTCTGTTATCTCTTGAGCAGAAAGAACTATGTTAGTCCACATAAATATCTCTATAGCAGTTTGGTAGAAAGGATATAACTTTGACAGATATTTTGATTTTTCGTCAGACTTCTTACAACTGCAATACATGATTTTAATTCCAAATATTCTCTAACGGCGTGAGGACTGGTCGTAGAAAACACACGAAGCACAAACTACGTTTTGCGTAACCTGGATACATGTTTTACTCTGAACTATCGAAGAGCAGAATGAAAATACGAAGAATTTTTGGTTTAGATTAAGATTATATTTCGTGGTTCTATTGCACAATATTTCGTTACATAAACCAAATGCAGATTTTCTTAAAAGAGAGAATATTTTAAATAGAATATTACGCAAGCGATTGATTTATTTGTTTGTCATGAAGTCACATGACTAAAACTGCTTCAGTGGCCGTCACTAGTAAGTGTATTACGTAAAATGCTTAAAATAGCATGATTTTATTTCTAGGATTTAAATCTGTTGATTGTAATTATTTTCCATATAATATTTCGCTCGATACAACACAATTGAGTAAAGTATAAATTGATAAAAGCTTCGATAAATTATACTAAAATTTTTTAGTATTTCTAATTTATTTTTATTAAAGAGGTTATTCTTTTTGTATAACATATGTTACCGGCAAAACCCGATTTTACGCCAAACTAGTTCGGCCTATGCAAAACTAGTTTGGAGTAAGCATGTCAGGCCAAACTAGTTTAGAATTATTATTAAAATATATTAATGGTTAAAATAAAATTAATAGCCAAATTATTAGATGAACAATATTTATTCAAACATAGTCTACTTAATTATAAAAAACGAGATTAATGTTACTCTACGTATCGAGGGTGGCGGCTCGTCTCCGATTCCAGCAATCACAAGACAGGGAACAGTGGGGACGTGCGTTCTAACCTAACCTAACCTATTCTTCTCAATGTCAGATGTGGTAGCTTATATACGAAATGTGAATGTATGTCTCTTCAATCCGAATAAATTAATCCGGATTAAAGAGACAATTATTCGGATTAAAGAGACATACATTTACACTAACCTATTCTAATAAATTACCATAATTATTAAGTAGACTATGTTTGAATAAATATTGTTCATCGAATTGATTGCCTTTCATTTTTATTTTTAACCATTAATATACTTGAATAATGATTTTAAACTAGTTTGTCCTTACACGCTTACGCAAAACTAGTTTTGCCTAGGGCCTAGGCAAAATCAGTTTGGCGTTAAATCGGAGTTTGCCGGTAACATATAAATTTCGTTTATGTACAGTAAGAAAACCACAAAAGAGCTTCTTGTCTCGAAAATTGTTAAAACTAATATTTCAAATACAATAGTAGAGATCACAGAAACTAATTATATTGCTACTGATAACATGAAAATGACACTTCTATCATCTGAATGCAACTTTATTATTAATATGCATTCTTGCACACAAGTGTAATTTGGTATGCATTTTGGTACACAAGGAATTTATCACTCGTATATAAAAATGTAGAGGTATCTACAACAAAATATATTATTTTTACGATTAAAATAATACAAAAAGCGTAAGATTCCATTACAAAATAAAATTTTTGGAAACCGTGTTGTTGTAGAAACAAATTCGCGGAGAAACCTACTATAACTACAATTTACAATTTAAATGTACTGTACTGTAAAAAAACTATCATCAAATTTGAAATCGTTGGTTCAATTTAATTGGTTTCTTACACGATACACCGTGAACTAATTGAGTAATGTCTAAATGTAAGCAAATATTCTTGTGATTTTCGCATTCTAGATACAAATCTAACCTACTTCATAATTAAATGATTGTTCTATGTCAACATACTTTTAGTTTTGAATTCTTTTTTTTTCCTAAATATTTTGGTGACTTCTTTCGTGCCCATCATATATTATATCATGGAGTAGAAAGGACTGGGACTATGACCTGACTTTGAAAAGTTCATAGGTATTTGACTTAGAATGCAAATCTTTCAGAAAATGCAGCATTTATGAGAAAATGAGTATTCATTTATTTCTTTCATATTTTGTGAAGACTTGTTACTATATAGTATCTGAGTATTGGTACCTCGATATAACGTATCTCGATTTATTACTGCCAGCTAAGGTTAATCCAGCCAAAAGTATAAGAAATCTCATTCACTGTAACAAGAGCCTTTATAACAAAATTTCGTTAATATGGACTATTTTTCACGTTCGGCAGACCTTACTCCTCCTGTTATTACGGATTGTTATTATTTTACTTTGTCGCAATCATTTTTTAATTTGTTTCGTTATAGTCAATGTTTTATATATTTCATTTGTGAAAAATAAATACAAAAATTTTTTTAGCATTTTCTAGATGTAGATTTTCACATTTCGTGTAGTTTCAGTTTCGAATTCTGATCTACTAGGTTGTTCAGTTTCGGTTTCATTTCCTCAACAAACCACCAATCTTAGATTTGTTGTGGAAAGCAAAGATTGAAATCATTGAAGAAAAACGAAAAGCTTTAGCCTTTGGAATGAATGTTAGCAATTATGTAAAGACCATTAAATTAGATATCAATGCGCACCGAGAAAGATACGTACACTCAAACCTATTTTTGTGCGATTTGTTTTGTGCGATTTTTTTTGTTCGGTATACCAATTTGAATGAAATTCATATACCGCACAAAACCAATCGCACAAAAAAGACCGCACAAAAATAAGTTTGAGTGTATTATAATATTAACATTTAATATTTCTTAATACTAGGGTAGTCAGTTAATTGAACAAAAAAAATGACAAAATGAAAAATAAAACTCTGGCCTTTACACCGAAACCGAAATTAAAACTAAAAATAAAATCAAAATTAATTAATATATTTAAATTCAAATTATGTCTGAAGTCAAAGCAATTTAAACATAATATTTCGGAAAGTGTGGATAAAATAGTTGTTGCCCGTCTTGTAAAATTTGGTTACATTTCATTCAGGCAGAATGCCTAGATGAAATGTAACAAAATCTCTCTTTATACCACTTCTCTGTAAATAGTTAGTTACGGTTTCGGTTGGCGGTGACCGAAAATTTTGATTTTAAAATCCAGTATATAAATATTATAATATGCAGTCGAATATTATATTGCATTTGCATGTATTTTTATGCAGGAATTATAGCTAAAACGGTACAAAAAAGGCTTTGATTTCGGGGTCAGAAACGGATTAATATATTCTATGTTGTATCTTATGAAAAAATTTGTTTCGGTTTTAAAAAAAATCGGTTTACGAACAACTTTTAGGACGAATTAAATTCGAAACCCGAAGTTTAATTGTACTATATTATTTGCTGCATTTAGCGCTACCAACACTAAAAGTTTTTTAAAAAATCGAAATTTTATAAAACAAAACAACTTTATTTTCAAGAACATTTATATCGGAAATATAAACCAAATGCAGATTTTCTTAAAAGAGAAATATTTTTGAATAGGTTATTACGAAACGATTGATTTCAGTTTTGTATTGTAGTCACGTGACATTAATCTGCATAGGTGACCTTCAATAAGAAAATAATAGCTTTATAAAATCAATATCTTCAATACATCTAACTTCCGTTTTCTTATTTGAATATGTTAATCTAAATTTTTTAATTATTCCTTATGGAATATCTCTTTACAATACAATTCATTCGTAAAAATTCGTTAAATTACATATAAATTATTTTAAAATTTCAAATTTAGTTTTATTCAAAATTTTATATTTTTTCATTTAAGAAACAGTTATGATATTATATAATAGAACTAGTCAAGTTTTCAGAGTTGTCAATGATAAGAATTAATCAAGTTGTGATGAATTCTTAAATTTGCCACTTGACTCATCAGAAGATCTACGAAAGCAACTACAACTTGTTCAAACAAATGTGCATCAGCACAGAAACACGAAAGGAGAAATTGCCTTTTCCTCTGTCCAAGTTCTAGAAAAGTTTAATACTCTAGAATATTATGAGATTTGAAGCCGAATGAAGACGACTACTTAAGAACAACGACTATCCTTTTGAGCTGTTTTTATATTACTATAAAATTCCTGGTACGAAGATACAGCAAAAATTGTCATTTATTCCAATGTAATGAAATTCCATGTATCTTATTAATTTTAATTCATTTCAAGTTTTACTTAATTTATATTTATAACCCAAATCGTTTAATACTTAACTTTTCTTCATAAGCATGAGATGAATGTACTGAAAAGAACTTTGTTATTCTTATTTACGATTCGATAGATATTGGTAATCTGTTAAGTACGTATTGAATTATAAATACGTTTTCGTGAGATAAGCAGGAGGCCAAGAGTCAATCCTTTCTGACCGCTTAATCTGCGCGGGCTGGTAAAACCCGATATCGCTAGTCGATAGACATGTAACCGATCTTTGTATGTTAACCTTAGTTAATCAATAAATATTTAGTTTGTTAACCTGTCGACCTGTTGATCTCTTTTAACGGGAGCCAGTCCACGTGCTTACGACCTCCCCACTCACCTTTCGCTCTCCGAAGCCATGCACTGACGCAGAGATCGGGTTTTACCAACCTACGCAGATTAAGTGGTCAGAAAGGGTTGACCTTTGGCCTCCTGCTTATCTCACAAAAACGTATTTATAATTCAATACGTACTTAACAGATTACCAATATCTATCGAATTTTAAATAAGAATAGCAAAGTTTTTTCAGTACATTCATCTCATGCTTATGAAGAAAAGTTAAGTATTAAACGATTTGGGTTATAAATATAAATTAAGTAAAACTTCAAATGAATTAAAATTAATAAGATATATGGAATTTCATTACATTGGAATAAATGACAATTTTTGCTGTATCTTCGTACCAGGAATTTTATAGTAATATAAAAACAGCTCAAAAGGATAGTCGTTGTTCTTAAGTAGTCGTCTTCATTCGGCTTCAAATCTCATAATATTCTAGAGTATTAAACTTTTCTAGAACTTGGACAGAGGAAAAGGCAATTTCTCCTTTCGTGTTTCTGTGCTGATGCACATTTGTTTGAACAAGTTGTAGTTGCTTTCGTAGATCTTCTGATGAGTCAAGTGGCAAATTTAAGAATTCATCACAACTTGATTAATTCTTATCATTGACAACTCTGAAAACTTGACTAGTTCTATTATATAATATCATAACTGTTTCTTAAATGAAAAAATATAAAATTTTGAATAAAACTAAATTTGAAATTTTAAAATAATTTATATGTAATTTAACGAATTTTTACGAATGAATTGTATTGTAAAGAGATATTCCATAAGGAATAATTAAAAAATTTAGATTAACATATTCAAATAAGAAAACGGAAGTTAGATGTATTGAAGATATTGATTTTATAAAGCTATTATTTTCTTATTGAAGGTCACCTATGCAGATTAATGTCACGTGACTACAATACAAAACTGAAATCAATCGTTTCGTAATAACCTATTCAAAAATATTTCTCTTTTAAGAAAATCTGCATTTGGTTATTTAAGCTGCGGATATTCCGATATAAATGTTCTTGAAAATAAAGTTGTTTTGTTCGATTAAATCTCGATTTCTTTAAATCTTTTAGTGTTGTTAATGCTAAATGCAGCAAATAATATAGTACAATTAAACCTCGGGTTTCGAATTTAATTCGTTTTTAAAAGTTGTTCGTAAATTGATTTGTTCTAAAACCGAAACAAATTTTCTTATAAGATACAACATAGACTATATTAGTCTGTTTCTGACCTCGAAAACGAAGCCTTTTTTGTACCGTATTAGCTATAATTCATGCATGAAAATACATGCAAATGCAATATAATATTCAACTGCATATTATGATATTTATATACTGGATTTTAAAATCAAAATTTTCGGTCACCGCCAACCGAAACCGTAACTAACTATTTACAGAGAAGTGGTATAAAGAGAGATTTTGTTACATTTCATCTAGGCATTCTGCCTGAATGAAATGTAACCAAATTTTACAAGACGAGCAACAACTATTTTATCCACACTTTCCGAAATATTATGTTTTAATTGCTTTGACTTCAAACATAATTTGAATTTAAATATATTAATTAATTTTGATTTTATTTTTAGTTTTAATTTCGGTTTCGGTGTAAAGGCCAGAGTTTTATTTTTCATTTTGTCATTTTTTTTTTGGTTTAATTAACTGACTACCTAGTATTAAGAAATATTAAATGTTAATATTATAATACACTCAAACTTATTTTTGTGCGGTCTTTTTTGTGCGATTGGTTTTGTGCGGTATATGAATTTCATTCAAATTGGTATACCGAACAAAAAAATCGCACAAAACAAATCGCACAAAAATAGGTTTGAGTTTACGTATCTTTCTCGGTGCGCATTGATATCTAATTTAATGGTCTTTACATAATTGCTAACATTCATCTCAAAGGCCTTTCACATTTTTTGTTTGCAGTAGCCATGTCGCATTTAATGCATATAATTTTCATATCTACTCTATCTCTTCAGCTTCCTTGATAATGGTAAGGATAATATCCTGCAATGCAACTCCTTTGCATGAATTTCCACTGTAAAAATATGCAACAGTTTGTGTTTGAACTAGCAAAAGATATTTTATTTTTCTTTAACTAAAAACTACCGCGTTCTGTCTCTTCGCGTGCTTTTTACAAATATCGTTGTAGCGTTTGTGTTTTTCCTTTCTAAGTGCCTGGCGTGTTATTGTTGGTTCTGCGTTAATTCAGGACTGAATTCTTAATCCATGTATCATTTTGTTGTACCTTCTGTCAATCCAGAAATAAGTTGGTAAAAGTTTGGTTTTAATACATGGCACATTTTTTCCTAACTTCGCTTTCTTATGAGACCTCTCTAGTAGTCGTGTCTTAAACAGATAGAAATTTTTCAGGGCGACACGTATAATAAGAGTTATAAACGAAAACTGATTGGATTATTTACTGACTACGCAATGTAGAAGCTGCCATTGCTTAACCCTGTTTACATCGCGGAATAACACATTGAAGACGGACGCTTACAAACCGTGTTACGTGCCCTGGCATTGACGTCACTAGTCCACGTGACATCGCCAAGGTGTTTCTGGTCAATCTATTTTTCTGCTATAATTTGGAAGCGTCACGTGATAAGCAATGACGTCGCATTAAATACATCGTGATTCTTCTCTTTATACAAATCTTTTTAGAAAATAAAAAATTAGCTATTAGCAGAAATAAAATTTAAAACTATATATATACACATATATAGTTTTAAAATTTTAATCTTTTGAAATTAGAATTTTATATACAGCCAACAACTGCACAAATTCTTTGCGAAGCACTGTCTCAAATTATACTATTTTTCTTATAAGTTTAATATATCATCGGGAATTATGACATGAACATTTCATATAACAACAGCTTATACTATAAACATATATACTATTTGGCACCTCTTTGATGCCTCGTCAGGAGTAACATTACGGTGTGTCGTTTAAAATATTTTAGTACTTAAACATTCTGTGAGATTAATACTAATAGCCTCAAAAGAAAGGCTGACTCCGAGATTTTGTGAATCGTCTAAGGACTGCTAATGGTGTGGACGACGAGAAGCAAAGACAAAAGCAAAGTCATATCTTTGTATAGTCATATTTATATTTTTATATACAGTATTTATCAAACATTTCTCTTGTTAAGAAATGTTTGATAAATACTGTATATAAAAAACTAATCAAGTTGTTAATAAAACTAATCAAGTTTTTGCTGCGCGTGATTAATTTATATTTATATCAACACTAATCTCCATTAATTTTAAGTTTGACACTCCACTCATTCTAGTATCAGCAAAGGTGACTTCAGCTTCTCCTAACAAATCTACTTCAGCACAAAACGATAAAGGAGAAATTGCTCTGTCTTCTGTCCAAGTTATAGAAACGTTCAAAACTCTAATATTCTGGCACTGAAAGACAAGTGAAGACGAGGACTTAAGTTCAGGGGCTACATGTTCGACCTGTTTTTATATTACTATAAAATTGCTGCTGAAGACACAGCAAAATTATTATTTATTTGAATGTAATAAAATTTCATGTAACTTATTAATTCTAATTCATTTTAATTTTGATTCTAATTTAAATTTATAACTCAAATCGTTTAACAGTTCACGCTTCTTCTTAACCATGCGAGGAACATATTGAAAAAAACTTTGTCATTCTTATTTAAGCTCTGTTAGATATTGATAATGTGTTAACTATGTATTGAACTGTAGATACGTTTTATTAACTTTTTATTTATTTTTGAAGCGAAATAAATTATAAATTAAAAAATATCTTTAAATAAAAGCTAAATATAACGAATCATCACGGAAACGAAGAATCCTGTTAGTTATATGAATTTTCGTTTTCTCGTGATTACTCGTGCTCTATATGGAAAACTCCATTACTATACGGCAGAATCGCAAGAAGAGATCTCGATGACGAACCAGGAGACAATGTCTGCAATTCGCTGATGTCATCTAAGATCCAGGTGAAAAGTTAATGTAATTTGTTTCATCTGAGCGATCTCTTATCGCTAATGTACGGGCATTATACTGTATATAGTGATATCGACTTGTTTACTACTTTATATCTATACTGTGGACAAGAGTCAACTACAATTCTTCTTCGTTTGGAATTATGGGCCTTGGAGGTCCTTAATAAAAATGTTACTTGAATACTTTCACAACTAATATTTTGTTCACTGTGTAGTTGACTGTAGTAAGAAAAATCTTCGGACCTGTGGAAGACTATGATGAAAATGGAATTATGGTCGAATTATGGTCGATTTTATATACAGTATTTATCAAACATTTCTCTTGTTATATAATAAAACTAATCAAGTTTTTGCTGCGCGTGATTAATTTATATTTATATCAACACTAATCTCCATTAATTTTAAGTATTTCACTCCACTCATTCTAGTATCAGCAAAGGTGACTTCAGCACAAAACGATAAAGGAGAAATTGCTCTGTCTTCAGTCCAAGTTGTAGAATCGAATATGAAGAAATATGAAGAAAAAGAACAAACCAAGAACTGAAGACAACTTACAGCAAGCCGATGATTACACAGGTGATTAATGCCAGATCACAGTGGCTAGGCCATGTCGTAAGGCTTCCTATAATGGCAATACTATGAAGGCTTCACTATGAAGGGAAACAGAAGAGTCCAAAAGGCTGTCCTAGAAGAAGGTGGATAGATGGGTCACTGAAGATCTTTAAGACCTCGGAATCGAAGATTGGCAGAGGTGGGCTACAGACCGAAAGAGATGGAGATAGATTGTGACTGCGGTTAAAACAGTAAAAACAATATATCTAGGCCTATCAGAAAATCTAAAATAGAAATCTGTTACTTTAAAACTATACACAACTCAACGAAAGATAACCAGTTATTTAAAAAGCATGTTAAATTTCTATGTATAATGCGATAATCGCAAAAATATTTGCATACATTTGGACGTTACAAGTAGAGTCCGTGATGGATCGTGTTATAAACCAATTAAAATGAATCAACCATTGAAATTTTTATTAAAATTTATTTACTTTTAATCTAAGTTGTAGATTGAAGTTGCTGTCTGTTTCTCTGAAAAATTGTTTATACAAGTTAGTTTCGAAAAACTTTATTTTGTAATGGAATCTTACACTTTTTGTATTATTTTAATTGTAAATAAAATACATTTCGTTGTAGATACTGTATATTTTAATGCATGGCTAATGCGAATCTTGGATACCGAAATGCATACCAGTAATGGAGTTGCATTTTCATGATAGAAGTCTTATTTTGATGTTACCAGTAGCAGTGTGATTAGTCTGTTATCCCTACTATGTATTTGAGATATTAATTTCAACGATTCTCAAGACAAGAAGCTCATTTATTACAGTACGTAACAAATTAAATTTATTTAGATAAAGAATACAATCTTTAATGAAAATGAATTTTATGAAAATTAATTTGAAGACACAATTTGTCTAAAATTAGGAACCACCATTGATTTACTTTTAGTGTTCCAGAATACAAACATTTTACGACCCGACCGTTCTTTAAACTGCTTGGCCGTCAAGTTTAGAAAACATTCTTTAAAAAACACAGAAACATATCAAATTAAAATTACAAAGTTAAAATTGGAACCAGAGTATTTTATAGACATCTTCGATTTCTTTCCGTCTTTACCACTCGGGCATATTTGAGCTTTATATCTACTGAGGTAAAAACGCAGTAAATATTGATTTTCTTAGCTACTCCATGGGGACAAACCTTTGCAAAAGTTTCAATTGTAGAATCTAAGTTAATAATTTTAATTGGATATTTTTTAATTCTTAAAGGATGTTTTTTAAACTTTACGGCCATGTAGCCTAAAAAGAAAAGGCGGGTCTTCAATTGTTCCTATTCTGGAACACTATAAGTTAATAAACGGTAGTCCCAATTTTAGACAGACTGTGTCTTCAAATTAATTTTTATAAAATTTTTCATCCAGAGAAATTCTACAATTAGAAATAAATTTGAAAGTCTAAAATATTTTTCTACAATTTATCGAAGCTTTTATAAATTTGTACTTGACTCAATTGTCTTGTATCAAGCGAAATATTAAATGGAGAAAAATTACAATCAAAATATTTAAATCCTAGAAATAAAATCAGATGCTTTTAAGCAATTTACATAATACACTTACTAGTGAAGGTCAGTAATGCAGTTTCAGTCATGTGATTTCAACGCAAACACTGAAATCAATCGTTTGCGTAATATTCTATTTAAAATATTCTCTCTTTTAAGAAAATCTGCATTTGGTTTATGTAACGAAATATTGTGCAATAGAACCACGAAATATAATCTTAATTTAAACCAAAAATTCTTCGTATTTTCATTCTGCTCTTCGATATTTAAGAATAAAACATGTATTCGGCTTACGCGAGACGTAGTTTGTGCATTGTGTGTTTTCTACGACCAGTCCTCTCGACTTTACAGATATTTGGACTTAAAATGATGTATTGCGATTGTAATCAAGCTGCCGAGAAGTCAAAATATCTGTCGAAGTTATATCATTTCTACCAAACTGCTATAGAGATATTTATGTGGACTAACATGATACTTTCTGCTCAAGAGATAACAGACAATTTGGTTTGTGTCGGATGGATCCAAATGTTCTCCAATAATCAAATACTAGTAAAATTTATTATATTTACATTTGGTCTATTTCTAGCTTTTCAATTTAGTTTGTTTAAAAGAAAAAGACTTTATATTCCTAGAAATAACAGTGGATATGATGGAGAAGAACAAATTGCAGATAATATTCAAATCATTTTTATAGCCGGTCTTACAGATCTATTTTTTTCAATAATCACAGTTATTACCATAATTGATTTGTTTCTTTATCCTGCTTTAAAACGAATAACTGAATCACAGTTTGAGCTCGCGTTCTGTAATTTGAATATAACATTAATGTGCATTTACGGAATTGGACAATTAATCTGTTGTGTTATTGCAATAGGTGCAGCTGCCTTTATGCTTTCGAAGAGATTCAAATATTTATCTGATATAGTCGATGAATTGACAAAAGAAGAAAATTTCCTCAAAACTGAAATTGAAACTTTGATTCAAACTCATTGGGATTTATGGACTTATATACATGAAGTAAATCTAGTATATGAAGCATGGCTTCCAGCTGCATATTGTTTTGAAATATATCAGACAAGTTTTTTTTTCTGCGCATTGTTTTTCTTCGAACTTGATGCTTTCATGCGTTTTGCAATCTCTATTCTTTTTTTAGTTATAATCCTCGGTACTACGGTTGTGAGTTTCCAAGTATCTCGGTTTACATCATTGGTGAGTTAATCTTAAACCTACCCTATCCTATTAAGTAAATAGCATTCTTGAAAAATACGAAATTGAAATTTTTATAAATAGGATTACAACAGAATTTATAACATATTTATATACAATAAATTTATCAATTATTCTAAGTTACAAATATAATTAAATAAACGTTTGAAACAGAAAATGTTTTTATTATCGTAATTGCTTAATTTGTGTCTTGTTCTGTTAAATAAAGACGAGTGTTGTCTTTTTTTACATATACACTGGTAAAAATGTTTTATAAGAGAATGTAACCTTAATATTCTATTGCAACTGAAACATGAGATTTATAGAACTTATCGAAATATCAATTAAATCACTGTCTGACACAATGCTTTTGTGCCTAACTGTACTTTCTCAATCATTTCCCAAAGACTTGACATCACATTTTCAAGAATATCTCTTAGAAATACAAAAATTTCCAAGATTTGATTTGAGCTTTTCTGAGATTTCGGAATTTTTTTCTAGTATAAGGAAACGTTTCTTCTATTTTTTTTTCTAACTGAGCAGAACATGTACTTCTCTGAAAAAATAAATTTTTTCCGAGTACATTCTGAGAAAAAATTTAGAGGTGCAGATACATAGACATTCTTATTTTTCTTCTTTAAAAACTAAAATAATTGATTATAAAATAAAAATACAAATTCATTTTAAAAGCTATAACCTCCATATTTTAGACGAGAAAGAACATTTCAGTTTGCATAAGGAATAAATTTTTATGGCTACTCGGACACTCACACCCTCTAAATACAATACACTTATTTATTTATTTAGGGAGTTCAGGGATTTTGACACATGACGTAAATATATCCTGTATATTATTAACGTCATATATAAGTTTGTCACTGTAAAAGATTCTCTTTGCCAACGTGAACCTTAATTTCCAATTGAATAAAGCTTACTGAAATATATTGTTTATATTGTGATGTGAAAGGCTTGAAATAATAATTTAAATGATATTTAATTCATGTTTTTATATTTCATGGTTCTTTCAAAAACATTAAACTTGTTAAGCATCTCTGTTTTCACTTCGAATATACTTTAACGTAATTTAAATCAGAATATTTTACTAATTCAAAGATCACATCATTTGTTTTCCTGAAGAAATAAAGTATGTTCGAAGCAAGTGTCCAATAAAATTTATTTGGTTTGCATTTAAAATTACACTTTGAAATAAATTCCAAAGTTATACAGTCGAGTCTACATAAGTCGACACCCGGATAACTCGACACCATCGGTTAAGTAGTCACTTTACTGTGGTCCCGGCCCACTTACATAGGCATTAATGTTAAAAAATTCCGGTTCACTCGATACCGTTTAACTCGTCACCACTGGATAAGTCGACATACTTTTGCTGTCCCACACTCCGATAAGTCGTCACCCCCTCCTGAAAAAATGAATTCACTTCGCACACGTGGTGCGAAATCATTTTTTTTCAGGAGGGGGAGTCGATTTATTTAGAAATATATAATTAATATATATATATATATATATATATATAATATATATATATATTATATATATATTAAGGATGCTTAATGCCTCTAGTGTGAGAAAATGCAAAATTGGATTCTGGTGTGACGTTAATGTAAATTGTATATTTTCTTTTTGTTTATCTGTTATTATTTTATTCATAAAAATACATAAAATGTTAAGGCATTTTTATTAATATATATATATTATACAGTCAAACCTGTTTTTATGCGGGGGATAGGGACCGCATTAAAAAAAACGCATAAAAAAAATCTCACGAACTTTACGAATGGCTGTAAATAATAGTTTTCGCAACACAATTAAAAAATATTTTTTATGCGGTCAATAGGGACCGCATAAAAAAAGTCTCACATAGAAAATAACTCAAAACCGTACGAAATAGAATTTATTGACAACAGATGTCAGCACTTGACTGCATCGTATGGTCTATTGTCTGTTTTACATATTTTTGTCCAGGTGGTGTTTTGTTGACTTAAAAAGTAAATTATTTCATTTTTCGCATATTTATACAATAATATTACTATAATAAGTGCATTTATGCTATAATAAGTTTATTTAGCTATAATAAGTCAACGTAAGACACGACGAATCGCACGAGACTAGTCGCCAACTATACCGCACAAATTAAAAATTCGCATTAAAAAAATCGCACAAATAAAAATCGCACATAAAAAGAGCGCATAAAAACAGGTTTGACTGTATATATTAATAAAAATGCTTTAACATTTTATGTATTTTTATGAATAAAATAATAACAGATAAACAAAAAGACAATATACAATTTACATTAACGTCACACCAGAATCCAATTTTGCATTTTCTCACACTAGAGGCATTAAGCATCCTTAGACGTTACTTGCCAACAATTGACAATTGCGTAGATGATGTTTTCATGCGTTTGTGATCGTTGAAAAAGAAAGTCGAGCCAGTTAAGTGCTCAAAACAAACGACACTAAACGAATTTTTCAGTTTTTCATCTACAGATCAATTGTAAATGGAGGACATAGTGTATTGTAAGCGTATACTACTGTATAACGCACTACTGTATTTTTCTAATTGTAGTTTTGTGGCTTTTTTTTAACTTCGCTTTAGTCGTTATATCGGATAATTCGACACATTTTCACTTTTCCTTGGGGTGTCGACTTATGCGGAGTCGACTGTATATAGCAATTTATATACGAATTGTGCAATTTTTATGACATTAATTTTAATTTTTCAAGTTGTATGAAAAGTTCATCGAAATCGATAAATTGTGTTCTGCTGATCTACCGTTAGAAACAAAACTGAAGGTAATTCAATTTAATTTAAACTTTTTGAATTGGTCAATTAATTTAATGTGTTAAAAATGATTTTATTTCTTTAAAAAAGATGTTGAATTTTATGAAAAGATTCGGTAAAACTCCATTTGGAATAAACGTCGGCGGATTCTTTTATATTAAAAAGAACTTCTTCATTCGAGTAAGTTAATTCAATACATTCTGTTATATTTTATTCAAGTTGTAGAAATATGATTTATTACTATATGTACCCAACTGAAATTCCTATTCCTAAAAATCGTATTAAATACAAAAATCTCTTTAAATATATGTAATGATTTTTGAATATTCTGTTACAGTTTCTGAGTGCCATATATTCAGCGCTGTCTGTCTTTGTAGAACTTCTAGTAGCCAAGAAGCCACCTCCTTGTAAAATTAAGATTGAAGATCTAATACAATAAATTGTCTTGTTTCATTGAATGATTGACTCAATAACACCAATGTGTAAATATAAACAGACTTATCACAGAAAAGTGAGGTATTGCGTTCGAAGAAGGACGTCGAGTGTGGACTTTTAAGAAAAATCCGAAAAATCAAAAAGGTTAAACATTTTACTTTTTAGAAAACGTCAAAACTCGATTCTTGACTCTAATACAGAATGTTAAGTTATCTGCATGTATTATATTCTATGTTATTATTTTATATTAATATTAATTTGCTTCGCACTATTTTCAATATAAACTGCATCTTAATTTTTTTCGACATAGATTATTTGTTAATGTAGTTTTAAAATATTATTTACGGGTTGCTTAATTAATATAGGCCTACATATAGATATCGTAGTATATAAATAAATAAATATACAGTATATACATATATATACTAGTTCAGCGCTTTTCATTTTTTTTTTCGCTTTTTGCGAAACAATTTTTATGTTATGGTTCTGCGAATGAAATGGACTGGAACCATCTTGGACTCTTAAACTGGAGCCATTGTATATTATATAAGGAAATACAGATAACCCTAGGGTCCTAGACAACTTCGGGGCCCTAGACATTTTCTTCTTACCAGGCCCCTTTCCTCTCCCTCTCCCACAAGAAGAAACATAAGAACACATTTTCTTTAGATTTTAGAATTCACAATAACCATATAAAAAGCAATATATTTTTGTTTATTCGTTTAGGTTAATGTTACGCTGGTGTCAAGATGGCAGCTCGTCTCTGTTTCCAGCAAGGAAACAGTGGGGACGCTCGTTCTAAACCTAGCCTAACCTATTCTAATAATTTGGTTGCTAATAATTATGGTAATTTATTAGAATAGGTTAGGTTGGAACGTGCGTCCCACTGTTTGCTTGCTGGAATCAGAGACGAGCCGCCATCTTCGCACCAACAGTAACATTAACCTTTGATTATTATATAGTGTTGCCCAACAGAAAAGTAAACTATCTTGTTTACAAACCTTTTCAAAACAGAGAGTTTGACCGGGCTCTTCAAAGAACCTGTCCCTAGACATTTGTCTCATTTGTCTATGCGATAATCCGGCCCTGGGTAACCCGCATATAACACGGCACTTTTATAGCACGGATTTACTCTAACACGGTTCGATAATTGGATAAAACCCTCGTACAACATGAAATGTAATAAAAACCATTAAAAGCGAACTTTATCTAATTTGAAATTAGGGAAATCCCCGTACAACAGTTGAATAAACGTGATAAAGCTTTTAAGTGCGAAAGATACCTCATTTGACATTTTTCATTTGAGCGCGTACATACTATCAGATTTTCCTGCATAATTTTCGTGAACTATTAGTATTTAAGTACAGTATGTACATTTTCTTTTCCCGCCTTCTGTCGATACACGTGGTCCTTCTCGAAACTCGTTTCAATGTTGCCAGATCTCGACGCTACTCGATTTGTGCTGCGGCGACACAAAACGAGAAGCGTCAACATCTGGCAACAGTGTTGCCAGATGTTTTTTCCATATTTTATACTCGCTTTATTCTGTCACCGGTTCTTAGGCATTGAACCGCGCCTCTAACCGTTGGAACAATCCACACCTTTACAAGCATACTTTAAAACTTTAATTGTGTCTTTTTTTTGGCTACGCAGATTAAAAATTTTCGGTTAATAGTGTTTAGTGATGACAACGAAAACACTGTTTAATTTATTTTAATATGTATCACTTTTTAAGAAAATTTTAATAAATATATTTATGTTAATTATGAAAATATAATAGCATGTTTAATTTTTGAAAACTAACTCCCCTTTTTTCGTGCTAGTTGTTTGTTTCGTATAACACGGATTCGCATAACACGGCTATTTTTTGGAACATAACAGCCGTGTTATATGGGGGTTACTTGTACAATTATGCATTATTATTGATAAGTTTTACGTATGAAACGTAAGATCAAGTACATTTCTCTCAAGAGCTGTTTGGGCCAATTTCAATTTATATTAAATGATTTGCTTCAATTTTATTTTACTATCTCGGCTGTTATATAACAGAGGAAAGTATGTCCATCAGTAAAACAATGATCCTTTACATTTTTACACTATTTGACTCAAGGATTCTTAAAACATTGAGAAATGCAAATAAAAAATTCAGGAGATTCCTCTGTCTGGATAGATGTTTGTGTATTAGGAAAATTGATGCTTTTAAGTTTTGGTGATTAATTGTTCAGGGTGTTGGAGAGATAAAGAAAGTCGTGTGTATCTCAAATAGGGTGGGACTTAATGATGAGTTTACTCATTATTAGCATTTACAGTTTCTTATAAAAATCTATCTTTATCCTGAAAATTAAGCTTTTTCTCATTTTATATTAGTTAAAAATATATAGTCGATTTTAAAAAATTTCATAACAGATGGCGCCACACGCTGTTCTAAACTTTGCAGGAAAGTTAAGCAACTCGTTGCTAGATTTTTTATTATTGAAATTTAATTGTTAAATAATGTAAGACCAACGATTGTAAATATAACAGTCTGTTTCAAAATCATTCATGCGTCTATTTTACTTTGAAAAATATTACAAGATATTTCATATAAGTTTATGAAATATCTTGTAATTTTTTAATGAATCTTTTTTAAAATGCATTTATTAGATATTAGGTTGAATATGTAAATGTCAGCTTATATATACAAAAAAAAAAAAAAAAAAAAAAAAAAAAAAAAAAACATGCTGGCTGAATTAGTAATAAAAGATATAGATAATAAGATACAAAATATTCCAGGCGTGAAAAGAGTAATGAGATATGTAGACGATTACTTATTAATTTTTAACAACCAGATAACCAATGAAAAAATAATTTTTGATAAAATAAATAGCATAAATCAATATATAAAATTTGATATAGAATTAGAAACATATAATAAAATTAACTTTTTAGATATAACTATAATAAAAGAAAAAGAAAATTTCTCATTTAAAACGTACAAAAAACCATCGAACGTAAACAAAACAATCAGTTATTATTTCTGCATCCCAGATACCATAAAAAAGAATACATATATAATGGACTTAAAGAAAATATATACAAGAACGAGTCAACAAAGCGAGTGTCAAACTGATTTAAAAAAAATTAAATTATATATATACTTAATTTAACCCAAAGCATTTATTAAATAGTTGGCAAACACAATATTACAAACATAGATTTAATATTAAAAACAAGAAAGATGCCAACCATAAACCTTTCTCTTATATAACTAAACATATTTATGAAAAGTGCTCTAAATCCCTAAAAAATGACAATATTACTTTGGCCCCATTGTTGACAGACAAAATATCGCAACAAATTTTTAAGGTTAAAAAACAAAATAATAGTAATATATGGGAAAAAACGGGGGTAGTTTACAAAATCAACTGCAATTGTCAACACCCGAAATATTACATAGGAGAAACAGGGCGTACGTTGGAATTACGGATCAAAGAACATGAGGCTGCAATCAGGTTGAAACATAACACCTCCCCATGGTTTAACCACATAATAAACAATAATTGCCAAATAGTTAAAAATAACACCAAAATTTTACATTCCAAAAAAAAATATATAAACGAAGATTTAAAGAA